>NC_142798.1:46475252-46625168 GCF_049724085.1 Artemia sp. Qi Xiang Cuo | reverse complement strand
AGGGGTATTAGGGGGACCGGGGGCCTTTGGGATTGGGGTACCTTGGGCCCTGTGGGTTGTATTGACCCCAGAGTATTTGTTATATGATCTTTAAACTAATTTTGCCAAAATGACTATTTTAAAATTTTTGTCAGAAGTATTTGGGGACTAACGGACCTGGGGGGGGGCTAGTTGCCCTTTGGCCATTTTTGTCTCTTAAAAAGGGCACTAGAACTTCCGATTTCCAATCGAATGAGTCCCCTCTGAATTTTTATACGACGACCTCATCCATATGAAATGCCTCTGGGGGTAAAAATAAATAAATAATAATAAAACATTGGAGCCGTAAGGCCTTTACTATAGGCTGCGTTATAGCGTTGCCTCTGATAATGCCGGCAAATCCACCTTTCCCTCCATGTCCCCCTCCCTCACAAAAATTCCTCCATGGAAAGTTCCTCTGTGGAAAATACCCCCAAACAATTCCATCCTTGCTGTAAATTCCCCTCCCCCTGAAATTTCCCACGGACGATTCCACCTGTAAAACTCACCTTAGCCTAATTTCATTTGAAAAAAAAACTAGTTTTCATTTAATTCCAGATCGTTTTTCAAATGATATCTCCTCCTCCCTGAAAATTCCGACACTGCTGTAAATTCCCCCGGACAATTCTCCCAGAACATCTCCACGAGTAACATTGAATTGCCAAAGAGAAAGTAAGACAAATAAAAATAATTTGGCATAGGAATTCTGGGAAAAATTTCCCCTGGAAATTTTGCCTCCGGAAACTTCCCTCCCAACGAAATATTTTCTCTATGGAAATCCCCACGGCAGAAAATCCTCCTCTCCAAAAATATCTATATGCTTCCCAGTAATAAATACCACAAGTAAACAATGGGCAAATTTCACAGCTTACGGTCCTTCCCCCATGAGCTGTGTGGGGGGGGTGTTCTTATCATCCCCTAAAGCACAGTTATTGGACCTTTCTAATATGCTGAACAAAGAAGCTATCTAAAAATTTTGATGGGATAACTTTGTGGTAAAAGGGCTGTTGAAGGGGGGCTAGTTGCCATCAAATCTGTTGGGTTACTTAAAACTTTTAAGTTTCGTTTGAATGAGTCCTGATTTTCTAGGACCATTGTTTCGATTTGATTACCCCCGGGGAAAAAACAAAGATATAAACACACATCCATAATCTTTCTTCTATTAAAAAAAAAAAAAAAAAAAAAAAAAAAAAAAAAAAAAAACTCCAGATTTTGGAGATGGGAGCATAAAACCTCTACAGCAGGGTTCTCTTATACGCTTAGTCTGGTGTTATTTTCTTTGAGAATCCTTGAATTTTCGGGGGTGTTTCAGCCCTTTTTCAAAGATCTGGAAAATTTTTCCAAGGTCGTAGCTTTTGATTGGTAACATCCATCTTAACGAATTTTATATACACTATTTGAAATCAGCATAAAAAGCCAATTCTTTTGATGCATCTATTATTGTAAAAATTTCGTTTTTTAAGAGTTTCGGTTACTATTAGGCCGACTTGTTCCTCACTTACAGTTCGCTACCACAACGTAGTGGCGCATTCGCTTTTCTAAAGATGCACGTAGTCAATACAAAATAAACGCTTAATATAGATACTTATTTTGAAGCTTTATTTAAATGAGTAGATTCATTCAAGGTTTGGTAAATTATGTTCAGTGGTGTAAAATTGCGCATCAGCTATTATGGAGGAGGCTGAAGGATCTTAGTGGAAGTGTGTGCCTGTGACCTCTAAAAGTGTGTCTTTATGCCCAAGTTTTCTAACTATCAGTGAGCCCTAGGATAGACGTAGAATGAGGTTCGTGGGAGGGGAGGGGGAAAGAAATTAATTTCTAATCTCCCTTCATACCAGGGAATATTTTTTAACTCCACTTGTAATTTGGTTGCTGCGTAACAACAGCTCCCATCTTATGGTAGATTTTTTTTTTTTTGTAATATAAAGGATTAAATTCACATATTTACCGGGCATAAAATGCGAAGAGGTGATCCACCTGTTACACGCAGCCAGAAATTTTCCCAAAGGGGGGGGGGGCTTATAAGTACTTTGTTTCACCAAGATTCAAACGAGAACAAAACACCTATGCCTTCCCAAGGCCAGAACAAAATTTGCAATTTACTGAAAAAAATATATATGTTTTTAATTTCATAACTTTAATAACTCAAATAATATTGACATTTTGATTTATAACTATAATTATTTTTTTATTAAAATGACAATGAACATTCATTTGTATTTTTTCAGTAAAGTGCGAATTATGTTCTGGCCTTGGGAAGGCATAGGGGTTTTGAGCTCAACCATGGGCGCCCATAAGCTGAATTCCAGGGGAAGCAAACCTCGTCTAATTAGCACTTTTAATGCTATATAATAGAAATCTCAGAACAAAAATATAAAAATAAGGCAACATCATTCAGCCAGGGGGGGGGCGCCCCCTGCCCCCCCTCTTATGGGCACCCTTGAGCCCAACTTGTGTTAATTTGTTCTTGTTTTGAGTTTGACTTGTGTGATTATTATTATTTCATTTTACTTTAGGTTTCATTTAATTATCGATGCTGATTTGTGGTAGTTTCACGCTTGGTAGGTTATTTGATTTTATTTTGGCTAATTTTTGTTTAATGTAGTTCTTTATGTTTTATATTGTCTATTGTCTTTTGAGGGAAAAAGAAAATAATACTTTAAATCTTTTCGTTTTTTTAAGAATTTATAGTTTGGCCTGCTATTTGTATGCTGGAGAGACATTTTCAGCAATTTTTAGCAACTTACACCCTTTTAAAAATCTGGACACAAATAGCAGTGTTTAATTTAGTTTCATACCTCCTCTAGTTGACCTGAAATGGAAAACTTGATACCATTCGCAAAAAAATCTGTTCACTTTCTTTGATACCTTGGATACACTTACGCTATTTTGATTTGGTTAAATTTTAAAAGCAGAAGTTGCCCCGAAAGTTTGAACATAATACCCTCAGCTGAGATGGCTTATTGGGAATTAGCATTAACACAGTACATTTTGATTTATTCTTAAGGCAACATTTAGTTTTTAAACATAAAGGCGAATGGGAGGGTGGGCGTGAGAGGGGGATTAGTTTCCCTCCAATCACTTTCGACTATTAAAAAGGGCATTAGCCATTTCAATTTCCAATCGAATGAGCCCTTTTTGAAGTTTCTACGGAAGCGCGTTCTATAAAAACCTTATATGCCCCAAGGGCATAACTCACAACACTTGTCTTGAGGGCTGTGGGGGGTTATCATCCTCAAAGACCTAATTTCCAGAACTTTCAACTACGTTGAACAAAATGGCTATCTTAAAATTTTGCTTGGATGTGTTTGGGGAAAAGGTGGGCGTGAGAGGGTGGTTAGTTGCCCTCAAATCACTTTGAGTATTAAAAAGGGCACTAGCCCTTTGAATTTCCAATCGAATGAGCCTTTTTCGAAGTTTCTACGAAAACACTTTCTATACAAACCTTATATGCCCCCAGGGCATAACTTACAACCCTTGCCCTGAGGGCTGTGTGGGAGTGTCCTCCTCAAAAACATAATTTCTATCTGGGAATCAACTAAGCCGAACGAAATGGCTATCTAAAATTTTGATTGGATGTGTTTGGGGAAAAGCTGGGCGTGAGAAAAGGGTTAATTGCCCTCAAATCACTTTCGACTATTAAAAAGTACACCAGATCTTTGGGGAAAAGGTGGGCGCGAGAGGGGGGTTAGTTGCCCTCCAATCACTTTCGACTATCAAATAGGACTCCAGTCCTTTGAATTTCCAATCGAACAAGCCCTTTCAAAAGTTTCTACGACAATTCTTTCTATAAAAACCTTATATGCCCCCAGGGCATAACTTACAACCCTTGCCCTGAGAGCTGTGGGGGTTGTCTTCCTCAAAAACATAATTTCTATCTGGAAATCAACTACGCTGAACTAAATGGCTATCTCAAAATTTTGATTGGATGTGTTTCGGGAAATGGTGGGCGTGGAAGGGGTGTTAGTTGCCTTCCAATCACTTTCGACTAATGAAAAGGGCACAAGCCACTCCAATTTCCAATTGAATGAGCCCTTTTCGAAGTTTCTATGACAACTTCTTCGATACGAAGTACCCTGGTCTAAAGGAAAAATAATAATAAATAATACATTGTGCCAACATCGTTCTTATATGCCCCCAGGGCATAACTTAAAACCCTTGCCCTGAGGGTTATGGGGGAGTGACCTCCTCATAAATATATTTTAAATCTGGAAATCAACTACTCTGAACAAAATGACAATCTGAAACAATATGTTTGGGAAACAAAGGGCATGGGGGGAGGGGGTTGACCTTTGGCCATTTTTGTCTTTTAAAAAGGGCACTAGAACTTCCGATTTCGAATCGAATGAGTCCCCTCTGAGTTTTTTACGACGACCTTTTCCATATGAAATGCCCCTGGGGAAAAAAAAATAATAATAAGACATTGGAGCCGTATGGCCTTTACTATAGGCAACGTTATAGCGTTGCCTCTGATAATGCCGGCAAATCCACCTCTACCTCCATGCCCCTCCCCCACAAAAAATTCCCCCATGGATAGTTCCTCTGTGGAAAATACCCCCAAACATTTCCATCCTTGCTGTAAATTCCCCTCCCCCTAAAATTTCCCAAGGACGATTCCACCTGTAAAACTCACCTTAGCCTACTTTCATTTGAAAAAAGACTAGTTTTAATTTAATTCCTGATCATTTTTCAAATGATATCCCCCCCCCTTCCTGAAAATCGCAACACCGCTGTAAATTCCCCCGGGCAATTCTCCCAGTACATCTCCACATGTAACATTGAGTTGTCAAAGAGAAATGAGACAAATAAAAATAATTTCGTATAGGACTTCTTTCAAAAATTTCCCCTGGAAATTTGCCTCCGGAAACTTCCCTCCCAACGAAAATTTCTCTGTATGGAAATCCCCCCCGGCAGAAAATCCTCCTCTCCAAAAATAACTATATGCTTCCCAGCATGGGCGCCCATAAGCTGAATTCCAGGGGGGGGCAAACTTCGTCTAATTGCTACTTTTAATGCTATATAATATAAATCTCAGAACAAAAATATAAAAATAAGGCAGCATCATTCAGCCAGGGGGGGGCAAGAGCCCCCCCCTGCCCCCCCCATATGGGCGCCCATGCTTCCCAGTAATAAATACCACATGTGCAAATTTCACAGGGCAAACGGGCAAATGGCAAATTACAATGGGCAATCAATGGGCAAATTTCACGGCTTACGGCCCTTTCCCCATGGGCTGTGGGGGGGGGGGGGTTCTTATCATCCCCTAAGGCACATTATTGGACCTTTCTACTATGCTGAACAAAGTAGCTATATAAAAATTTTGATCGGATAACTGTGGGGAAAAGGGGCTCTTGAAGGGGGGCTAGTTGCCATCAAATCTTTTGGGTCACCTAAAAAAACTAAGACTTTTAAGTTTCGTTTGAATGAGCCCTCTCCCGATTTTCTAGGACCATTGTTTCGATTCGATTACCCCCGGGGAAAAAAACAAAGATATAAACACGAATCCATAATCTTTCTTCTATAAAAAAATAATACAAAACTCCAGATTTTTGGAGATGGGAGCATAAAACCTCTACAGCAGGGTTCTCTTATACGATTAGGCCTAATCTAGTGTAATTTTCATTAAGAATCCTTGAATTTTTGGGGGTGTT
This sequence comes from Artemia sp. Qi Xiang Cuo, assembly GCF_049724085.1. Lineage (NCBI taxonomy): Eukaryota > Metazoa > Arthropoda > Branchiopoda > Anostraca > Artemiidae > Artemia > Artemia sp. Qi Xiang Cuo. The sequence continues at coordinate 46,619,499 of NC_142798.1, read as the reverse complement.
TTAGCCCTTTTTCAAAAACCTGGAAAATTTTCTCAAGCTCGTAGCTTTTGATTGGTAACATCCATCTTAACAAATTTTACAGACGCTATTTGAAATCAGCATAGAAAGCCAATTCTTTTGATGCATCAATTATTGTGAAAAGTCCGTTTTTTAAGTGTTTCGGTTACTATTAGGTCGACTTGTTCCTCACTTACAGTTCGCTACCACAAGGTAGTGGCGCATTCGCTTTTCTAAAGATGCACGTAGTCAATACAATAATTGGTTCGAAATAGTCCAAAGGTCAAATAACCATGCCTACGGGGATGGCATAACACTCCACAGGTTTGGAGAGGATTTCCAAACACAATCAAAACACATTACGTGCATGCTAGCTGTCAAAAGGGCAATCAGCAAGATCTAAAGAATGGCTAAGGGTATTAAGTTAGAACTTTAAAATCATTTTGAGAGAGAAGTTGAAAAAGGAACGGAAGGCAACCAGACCCCTCCTCTTGCCCTTTTAGATGCTCCTCCTTATACTGACGAGAATCTCAAAAAGCCATTTTATTAAAATGGTCACAAGGTCCAATAATAATGCCTCCGGGGATGCCATACACCTGAAGCCCTAAGAAAGATTGTAAACTATCCAATTTATCCATTCTTAACATGCAGAATTTATCCTTCGCATATATAACCTAAATCAACTTGGCAACCACTAGGACACAACTACTCCTTCCTCCCCAGGACCATTAATAAAGGCGTAGACCAAAAATATACGTGAGAACCAAAAAAGATTAGACAGCAAGTCCCCAAAACTCATTCAAATTCATCTGAAGGCTCCATGAGACTAAGAAAATTAGGCCATTGAAACGTTCTCCTTTAGGAATATTACCCCCTACCCGGCTACACAAAGACCTACCTTCCTTAATAATTTATGACTGTATAATGAAGTAAATCACTTCAGGTAAATAAAGCATTAAAACAAACACTAGAAACATTTTCGTGCAATAAGAAGGGAGGTGTCACCCTACAGCAACCCTTGTCGACATTGATTGCAATTTTCCATGGACCAAGCCCTGCCAGACAATTTAGTCTCCGCTCAAAATTTTCCCCGTAACACTCTCTCCAGATGTAAAATTGTGCATCCAAAGAGAAAGAAAGACAAATAAAAAGAATTTTGTGGATGAATTCAATTCTTCCCAGAAAATTTCCTCCCTACTAAAAATTTACCCCCAGGAAATCCCTCCCCCGCATTAAATTTCGCCGCGAAAAATGTCCCTATGTTTCACAAAATAAAATACTATCTGTAAACAATGGACAAAATTGCAGAATTTTCAGCCCTTTCTCTAGGGGCTGTAAAGTGGGGGGGGGGGGTCATGTCATCCCCGGAGGCATAAGTATTGGGCCTTCAAATTATGGTGAACCATACGACTATCTCATAATTTCATTCGAATGCCTTTGGGAAGGGGTGGGGGAGAGGCATGGGAAGGGGGCTACTCGTCCTCCAATCTGTTTGGTCAATTAAAAGGCCACTTGAAATTTTAATTTTTGTTCAAAGGAGTCGTTTCCCGATCTTCCTGGATCCTTGATTCAATATGATCATCCCTGGTCGTGGTTAGGGAGGGGGGCAGATGCCTCAAAGGGTGCACTTTGATGCCAAAGCATCCTAACTGTCACTGAACCTTCAGATAAATACAGATTTAGTTCTAAGGAAGGAGCGGGGGAGGTGAAAATTGATATATAGTCCAGGAATATTTCTAGTCCAAACTGTTATTATAAAAGTAACAATAAACCCCAAAATTAGAAGAATTCATTCTGTATAGGAGGGGGGCTAGACACCTTCCTCATCTCCGACCTCCTCCTCGTTGTCGTAGAAACTTCGCAGGATGATCATTCGATCAGAAATTGAGCTATGCTTCTTTTTAAGTCAAAAATGATTAGAGGCTACCAGCCCTTGTCCTAGAACTATTTTGATATATTGTCCTATCAGGACATCTGGTCGAAATTTTTAGGTACCTATTTTGTACTTTCTCTGTGGCTGCTCAACTTTGCGTGTGGGGGAAAACGCCGGCTCCTGGGTTATAGTTCGTAGTAACAAACTATAAGTAAAGAGGGACCCTTTTAACTAGAATCCGAAACAGTATGAAACAAAGTTTCGATGACAATATATTAAACAATAAAAATATCTATTGTTTCCGCTGATTTTAAATATGCAAAATGTATTCATTTAAAGTTGCTCATCGTTGAAATTAGCACTTGAGAATTTGTATAATTTCGGAGGCAGGAATTAAACTCCCTGAAAAAAGAAGCTTGAAGCATATTATGCAATGAAATCCAATATGCATGAGATCCTAAAACCACTGTCTAGAAAATATGGAAAATCCTCAATTTTATATGAATTGAACAAACATTCAGATCATACCGGATCTGCCCGCAATAGGAAATACCCAGATACACACACACACACATATATATAAATATATGCATACTGGGATAAATATTCTTGACAATACCTCAAGAATAGAAGAGCTTATTAGCGGGGATTTGCTTTAATCAATAAAATTTTTAGTTTAAAAGTTTTAAACGGCTATCGGTAAATGAACACTCACAATTACCCATTAACTGCATTTGTTAAATTCATAAGCACCTTCATCATAGACATACGAATCTTTAGCGTAAAAGCGAAAGGGGGGGTGAATTTAAGGAGGGGCAAGAACCCTCATATTATGAATAATATTCTGCAGATGCTACCTGCTGAAGTTTCTGCTAAACAGCTAGCAACGGGAAAAGACTTGGCAGAGATCGAACCTTCCTCGTTTTCACAACATCACCACAAAGCTCCTGTGTGCGCCACGTCATGACCTAGCTTGATTTTGCATCAAAAGTTTTACCTCGTTTTGGCATCGATTCAAGAGATAGTTCGTTTTTGCACTGTTATTATTCGATTTGTTTTTTTCAACCGATGCATCTCATCTATGAAGTTGTCAACTTCCCGAAATGGTAAATCTCGTGAACAAATTTATGTGCGAAGAAACTGTTGTTATATACTATAATCAGCCCACCAAGGCATATTTTGCAGCATTAAAAAAAAAAAAAAAATTCTATCTACCTTCGTCCAAAATGTTCATTTTCTTGCCGATGGCCAACTTCCTAATAAGGAGGGAGCAAAGGATAAGCTCAAATTTATTCACTAGTGAGATAATTATTAAAGTAGGAGGCAAATGGCAGACCCTTCCTCTTCCTCAGTGTTTGAAAATGGAAAGACAAACTTAACTAAATCGCAAAACTAGTATTGAAGATGGCAGCACTTTTGGAACGGTGGGAAAATGCCCCTTTGACTTATGTGTTAATATTATAATAATATATTTTCTACAGTGGGGCCCAAGGACTGTTGCCCATCCTAACGATTCTATAATTTTGCCTAACATCAATATGGAACTGGCGCCTGTCTGGTTGAACAGTTTTTCTTTCGAAAGCATAGCTCAAAGAAACAAAAGCTTAGCGGAACAACTTCAAATAGATCATGAATCTCCGCTCAACTTAGGTAATAGAAAGAATTACCAATCATTCAAACAACTTTGTACTGTTTGAGGACGTTATAATTATCTATATGGATATAAGTTTTACACAATATACAAGGCAAGCTTGACAAAAAACACACTTTTTATCAGATTTGGCAACAGATATAATGAAATTCCATTTATTGGTTCGTTTATGGTAATATTTAAAAATTAACCCATTATTAAGACGCGTAACTTGGTCAGTGAGGGCAATTCAAAATCTCCAATTGAATCAATTAAATTCGATCACCAAAAGAAAAGTTGCATTAGATTCCAACAAGAAAGTCATCTATTAACAAAGCCGGTGTTTTTTTGTTTGTTTCATTTTCATTTCGGTTACTTCATGAGCCCGAAACTGTATATATTGTTATTTCCTGGATTTTTAAGTAACTGTATATTTGGTTTATTTTCTTTTGGATTTTATTTTTTTCTGGTTTTCAGTCTCTCCTTATTTATGTCCCACTTTTATTTTTTTCTTCAAGTTTCTGTCCAGTGGCTTTGAAGACACCCTGTTTGATATTCATCACCTTGTCGATATATTTACCTTACCCTGGTTTTTCCACTAGCATTAGACCGGATTTTGTCGGTGGCCTAGGGCGACTTTTTGAACAGTTACTAGAGCTTAATATTAACAACTGGGAAATTAATAAAACACACTTACATTTATTATAATATGCACTTTTTAAATTGCTTGATTTTAAAAGGCAGCTCACTACCTTTGTGAAGTAGTTCACTACCAAAGAATTAACACGATTCTAGGCGTTTACCCCCCCCCCCCCGTAAAATACCTCCCGTTGGAAATTAATCCCCGCTGAAAAGAAATCATTCCCAAAAATGTTCTTCCCGCTTCAAATTTCCCCAGTCCCCCCTGCCAGCAGAAAACTCCCCCGCGAAAAGTGTCCATAGGTTTCCCAATAACAAACACTACTTGTAAGCAATGGACAAATTACACAAATTAAAAGGTTTTTAAACGTCTACAATGGGGTTCTCTGATCGTTTTTGGGAGATACCTCAAAGGGTATGTTTTAATGCTAAAACATCCCAGCTCTCAATGAGCCATCAGATAAATACAGAATTAGTTCTAAGGGAGATACAAGGGGAGGATGGAGGTGAAAATTGATATATAATTCCCAGGGTCGTAACCAGGATTTTGTTGGGGGGGGGGGGGCAAAGGAAACTTTAAAAACGCATCAAAAATGTGAAATTGATATCTACTTCCTTATGATTCCTGGTCTACGCTGTTATTATAAAAGTAAGGAGTAACATAAGTAACATTATGAGAAGAATTTATCCCGTATAGGAGGACTGCCTCTTCCTCATCCACACCTCCACCTCATGGTCGCAGAAACTTCGGAGGGTGCTCATTAGATCAGAAATTGAGAGTTCTAGTCCTTTTTTTTTTAAGTCGAAAGTGATTGGAGACCAACCAACCGCGGGAAGGGGGGTAAACGCCAGCCACCAATTAGAACAGACACTAGTTCATCTTTACTGACAGAAACCCGTTAAAACATACCACTTTTTCAAGTTTGTACTATTGTAAATAGTAAGGGGAAACAGCTGTTTATTTATTGCAGTTTTCTGTTAGTTTTTTTTTTAGGAAAACAAAGCAATACTGATTTATATTAGCCAGTCTTGTCAAGGCTTCCTAAATATGCCAATATTTAAATATTGGCAAATCACCAACATTATATATTGTAACATCAGAAGAGATATTACACAATCCTACAGTATAACAAACATTTCTTTGATGAGCGTGTTACATTTTCCACCCTTTACTCAAGCTACAATTTCACTCTCTCTCTATCTATGAGGCGGTTAACCCACTTTAAACTAATAATATACTAAAACCCAGCTGGCCAAACGGCGCAATTGGGAATTGTGCGCACAATTTTACTTTCGTGTGTGCAATTATTTGTTTTATATCTACATCAGGCTAATTTCAAATAACCGCAGAACGTTCTCTTTATGTATCTGTTTAAAAATTCAAAATCTAATCTTAGTTATACAGAGCTCAATAATCGGGATAATATTTACCTTATTGAAAGTAGGCAAAACGACGGCACTTCTACAGTTCAATTATGTAAGCTCCACAATCAAGTTTCATGTTAAAGAATTGCTTTTCCTTTTTCCTAGTAACTAGTATACTTAACTACAGATGAAAAGGAAAACGGCAAAAATACTGATTGTAGACAATAGTCTCCAAAATGACAATTGAACAGCAATTTATATTAAGAAACATTTATTAAAGAACATTCTTATGAGCGATACTAACAACTAAACTCCGTAGCTCACAATCGGAGCAAACAAAGGACGAGTTAGTTAAAGTAGACGACGTCTTAATTGCACTGAAATGTGCGCAAATTGCAGGTAACGGCAACACTGCTGGATTCATGAATACACGCTGGTATAAGATGGGTGAATCGGCAGCTACTGATTTCAAAACAGAAGCCAAAGGCCTGCCAAGCTGCTTTTGACTGAGTCGTAAATAGAACCAATGTTAATTCAAAATACTTCGTTCACAGGATTCCCCATTTGTAACCGAACATCGTCGCCCGATGTACTAACAGAACTAAAAAAAGAGAGGCTATTACAGAAAAAAACGAATCTGACAAACAAGATATACTTGCATGTCGATAATAATTTTACTCTGCCGGTCACATGGTGGGTAAAATGACCAAAATTGTTTTCACTTATCATTACATGAGCATTGCGGCGTGAAAGAATTTTGACTTCTGAAAGACTAGTTTAGCAAACTTTGTGTAGAAAAACCGACATACTGTTAGTCAGTAGTCCGAAATTCTTGTCAGTCGACACCCCTCATGCTATGTTTTCGCATTGCCACAACATGCTTTAGGAGCTAAAGGAAAAAATAAAGGTTTTGCATTTCACTGCTCGATTCTTAGTAACCCTCGACTCCCCCAAAACATAATAGTTTTGTCCTGGATCTGTGGAGCACTTTCACATCACGAAAACGCAAGATAAACTTGAAGATTTGAAGAAAAAGCAGGACAATCAAAATCGGCTATGATCCAGAAATTCGATCCCTTCTAAACTGAAATCAAATTAGTTTTAAAATATAAAACATGATAAATAACTTATTAGATCCCACTACCTTTCAATCTAACCGAATGAAATGAAAACAAATTAATTGGTATAACTCTTAATTAGAACAAAGAAAAACTTAAATACATACATACATATATATATATATATATATATATATATATATATATATATATATATATATATATATATATATATATATATATATGCATATATGGTTCTAGGCGAAAACACCCCCCCCCCCAAAAAAAAATCCCCCCATGGAAAATAAGGCTTTCCAAATTTTAGAATTTTATTTGAGTTTTTTTTTCCGTAGGGGGAAGGAACTTTGGTACTTGTGTATTATGCGCCACTCACTCAAGTCTACGCTGTGTAAAATTCGAAAACTCACCGTTTTTTTTGTTAGTTTTTTTTCTAAGTTTTTAAGACACTACTGGTGTGTAAATTCCTCTTTTTCCCGTTCCTTAGCACTTTTCAACAAAACCATAAAAAAACTCAAATAAAAGTTTCAAATATAGAAACCTTATTTTCCACGGGGGGGGGGGGGGGGGGGTATTTTCCGAGGGGGTTACTTTCCGTAGGGGCGGGGGGGGGGGGGGTATTTTTCGTGGAGGAGGACATTTTCCGGGGGTTAAACCCCCCCCCCCCCCCCCATTCACTATATTCATTTATGTCATTTTACTGTGTTCATGGCCGTATATTTGGCTTTCAAATACACTTATTTGTCTATCAATCTAATATGCAGAATAATTGTACCAAACACATTTTGCATGCATACTCGCTATGCTTACCCCCTCCCCCCTAATGTGCAAATCTATAACGCAAATTTATTTCTAAAGTAACGAAGTAACTAACAAAAAAAACGGTGTGTTCTCGAATTTTACACAGCGTAAACTTGAGTGAGTGGCGCATAATACACAAGTACCAAAATTCCATCCCCCTACGGAAATAAAAAAAATAAAACTCAAATAAAATTCTCAAATTTGGAAAGCCTAATTTTCCACGGGGGGTAAACGCCGGCCATCATATATATATATATATATATATATATATATATATTATATATATATATATATATATATATATACATAAATATATATGGCTCCGTGATTATATACGTATCTTGGCTCCGTGATTAAGGACCTACACAATATTATGCAACAGTTTTATCTGGATATGTGCTCTGTTTGCATCATCGTAGCGGACTTTATTTGTTCTGAACATCAACTTTAGTTAGTCAGATTTGAGTTTCTTTCGTTTTTCTTCTTTTTTTGGAAAAGGTTTTTCGACTTTTGAAGTTATTTTCTAGTATGTGCTTACTGTTTAATCTAGTGTTTCTTCGGTTGGTAAAGGTTTCTAGATGTGAAGCGGAAGAGCTCAGTCTTTTATTAGCATTACTTCAATTTAACTTTGTCCTCCTAGATTCCCTTAAATTTGTTTTCAAACTAGCACTTCACTAGTACCACTAATTTAGATAATAGTTACCATTCCTGAATCAGATAGAAATGGCAATTTTTTCTCACTTACCAGTTTTTTTAACACATTTTTAAATTCTTGGTTACTATGGCCGTGGTTCCTCCTTTAATAAATTGCAGCTACCGCTACAACCCTGTTGGTAACTTCAATGACAAAATTTAAAGCAACAGTTTATTTCCATAGAGGCCAAAATGAGTAGCAGGTCCAAAACAAGAGCAATTGGGGCACTTAGTTTTACTTCCAGCTAAGTTTGGCCGAGATTCGACCACTTCCGGTAACTAACCCGAAGACGAGTTTTTAGAGGGCCTCTCTCTTCCGCCTCCCCAAAAAGGTCAGTTTGCGTTCTGGTCCTCAAAAAGAATAGCTATTCCATTAGCTGTTTCATTCTAAGAATTTATTCTAAAGCAACTAATCAAGTGTCTTCAAAATTCAACAATCCCTTCCGGGAATGTCCCGATGACAACAATTTGAATTTCCCTTCTTCCCACAAAGGCCGCAGGGGGTTACATCTCCAAAAAACATAACTAAGGTACTAGCTCCACTAAGTCTAACTTAGTTCGCAAAATGTTTTACACCTCTCAAGAAATTTTCCATCAAAATTGGTTTATTAAAGTTTACTGGTCTACTGATTACAAATCCGAGCATAATGGATTTTGTTTGAACAGCTCTGCCACTAATCAGAAACTAGAAACAAGGCGCTGAGGATTTAGAAAAAAAATCCAAATAAAAAAAAGAGGCTTGATAACAAGGTCGGACCACCTAAGGACAGTGTTTAAAAGAAGAAAAATCAACTTACTTATCATCTGCCAAGTCATCATCAGTTACAGGGAGTTTAAGATCCATTTCAAGACCTGAAAATAAACAAAAGATCAGCTCAGTCATTTCGTTTGTGACGAGCCAATCACAAAATGCTATCATGCAAAAATTAGCCCGGAACTTAACAGGAAGAAGACGAAATTTTAATCCGTAAACTGTGGTCATTCACTGTGGGATAGGACAATTCAATTTAAAAATAATTCGTAAGATGTACACGGTGATCCTTACTGACTGAAAACTTAACTTCGTTGATTCTTTAAAGCCTATGATAGAGACTTCAAAACATATGATTGGAGACGCTAAGAGGGCCAACGAGCCCTCAAACACAAAACTGCCCCCACCACCATCAGTTTTGTATGAGAAATATAATAAGTTTAATCTTATTTGGCACAGTTTCATGCAATGGTTTTCAATCTTTATAATAATAGACCCTGGAGGTGGGTCCGTGCCCCCTACAACCCATCAACCACTTTTTGGCAGAAAGCTAGGTATGTTGCATATTTGTTTAAGTCGAATCATCCAAGGACATTTAATCTATTTGTTCGAAGAGCACAAGTAGATACGTGGGATCTTTAACTCTGATCTCTTCTAACACCTACGTTTAGCAAAACAGTAGACATGATGCATAATACTGAAGTCAAAACCATGAAAAGTTTTTCAACATGCATAGTTGGAGGCAAAATGTGACCCTTGGTCCTTCAAAAAACCCTGATTTCCCCGCTGTATGCTTTTTAGGGGAAACGTAGGCATGCTGCATCCAGTTTAAAGTATAATCATGCATGGATTATCCACTGGTATGGTTAAAGGGCATAAAATATGCCGTGGTCCCTCCAACCCCCACCGACTGTAAAACTATTTCCCAAAGACAGGAATGTTACATATTGTCTATACTATAAGTATGCAAGTGCTTCCGATCTGCACAATTGAAGACACAAAGTGGACCCGTGCCCTTCCAACACACACAGCCTGTTTGACGATAGGTAGCTAATTTTAACGCAAATCTCCAGATGGCTAGTGTTATCTACAATTTACTTATGATCTATTGGGCAGTGAACATTGTTTTTCTGTCTAAACGCAGAAACAAAAAACAAACCAAAAAAAAAACCATTAATAATGTTAGATACTATTGAGTTAACACATGTGAAAAATCAGAACATACAGACTTTTCTGCGAAAGCATATCTCAAACTATTTTTAAGTGATCTAAGGCAGCGCACCCATTAGCGAGGCCAACACTTTACTAATGGTCGGTACCCTAGAGCTCCTGCAGAGTTAAACTGTATCAACCATCAAAATCCGTGGTTGCATTAAAAAGACAAAACCACGTCACATTACCACTTTATTCTTTTAAATAACGAAAAATGTATCTGCCAATCCATTTATGTCCCATCATTGACACATTACATTTAAGCTAGGACACTATATAAATCACATTACAAGTATAAAATCATACATGCCAAATACATGCCGTATCCAGAGGGACTAGGGGGTTCGCAAGTTTTTTTTTACAATTTAAAATTGTATATTACTCACTATTGGTATTATAACTGATAAGACCCGCTATAATAAGTTTGTTGTTGTAACACTATGTACTCACTTTTGACTCCTAAATCAATATTCTTTTCTTTTACTTGGCTTTTGTGTTTTCAGAAAAGTGCAAGTTTTCTATAATCCAACAAACATAGGAAAATATTATCAGTTGATTTATTTGTACTAGTTTTATTTGTATATGTTAGATAGACGGTGAAGTAATAATTTTTGTTCCTTTTAAAATCCAAGTTCGCTCTTTACTTCCCTCAGAAAAACTTTTTTTTAAAATTAAACTTTGGCGATTTTTAATTAAAAACGTTGTTAATTAGAAATCTCAGTCGCCCACTCACTTGCAAATCCTGTGCACATAGTCAGCAGCACTAATGATACAAGGACGCATTACATGCGTGCATTGTTTGTTTCGTTTGTTGGTTGCATGGTAAACTGCGAAACTAGGCTTTGGATTAGTGTGCACCAATCAAACTCTTTTTTTAGACGAAAGAAGTAACATCTTTAATTTTTTCCATTTTTCTATTTGCGGAGAATAGTTTTTAGACATTAATTTGAAAGGATACTTATAGTTGACAAAATTTATCATCAAATGCTACTATTATTAACCTTTGGATGACCTAGTCCATTTTGAAGACACAGGCGGGAAGTCTTCATCCAATTCAAGTGGGGGATCTAAATTAAAATCTGACATAAACTCTTCCGTCTTATCCAGGTCGAACTGCATCCATCCATCTGAATCTTCGGCAGCTATTAATACACTCTTTGGAATAATTGTATCTTCTATGGTATCTCCGAAGTCTTCCTCTATTCCAGGTGACCGTGGGCGGAAATATCTACAAAACAAGTATCTATTTTAGCCTCATTAAGTAAATACAAATAAAAGAAGCTTTTTTTTAACGGAAACTTTTTTTTCATTTATCCTAGAAGATTGGGTGACGAAGAAATTATTATATATTTGAACTTTAGAAAATGGAAATACATAAGCAATAGATTAGTATCAAACTAAATATTGGATGTGAAATTAAGCTTAGATGAGTCAATTTTCGTGACGTAATAAGTAAATATATATTTTATGCAAATAATAAGATAATTTTCTTTCTTAAATCAAGACAACCTTCTTCGGATGTCTTAGCAGTAAAACATCTATTGAAAAAGAATTACACAGCAGTTAAAATTGTCTCAACTAGAATTAGAAAACCCAGGAACAACTGTCTTAAACCACAAGACTTCAGTTTCGAGCAATAAGTTTTGCTGTGGTGTTTGTAAAGCAAAATAAATGTAAACAATATGACAGTATTCTATAATTTTTTATACCATACTTACCACATATGAGCGAATTTTCGCTCTATCTGAGCGAATTAATTCGCTTAAGATGATAATTGCCAACCTTAAGTCCGTTTTCTTGGTTTATCGAAGGTGAATAGGAAATTAAGCATGGAGTCAACCGGCAAATGAAATAAAAGGAAACCGGAAAAAATGTATACAACATACATTTAAATTATTTTCTATAGCTAATTTATTTAATATATCCGTGCTTACAATACTCATTTGACTATTATTATGCTAGCCAATTTTCAACAAGTATTTTTCAAGCCAAACTGAGCTTAGAGAACAAAAAGTTCCTTCGTTTCACTTTCATTTAAAACCGGATCCCTATAATGGGAACAAAATATAATAAAAAATTTTATTTATAAAATGTAATAAATTATTATTTTTATTAGAACTAATCTGAGCCCTGGAATCAAACAACACCCAACTGCAATACCCTTAATTTCAAATTATTCTGCAGAGATTGCTACTCACAATATATCACTAGTTGGCACCAATTTGACGCACATTGAAAGCTTAACAAATCAATCAAAAGAAAAGCTTTAAAACCATAATGAACGTGCATTAAGTCCAGATCCATCTTGATTTTAACTTTAAGAATAGCTATGTCCAAAGTACAAATGATATCACGGGCGGTTTACGGATCATACAGGACATAGGAATTCCAAGAGCAAAGTTAGAGCTGGAGTTAAAGATACAGTGATAATAGGAAAAGAATGAGAAACTTACTGTTCAAAATTAGACTCTTCCCCTGGCATAGGTGAATGAGGTGGGGTAAGGGAATCGAAATGAAGTCTATCGTAAATTACACGGCCACCACGACCGATTCTTCGCCTTGCCTTACCACTCCAGCTACTCAAAGATACCATTCCTCCTCTCGAGCGACTAGTATCTTCTTCAAAAGAACCAAAAGGAATGGGCTGAAATCATAAAACCGTCATTTTAAAAGTGACATTTGAATTAGGATTCCAGCAGTAAGGATATAGCAGTAATTTTAACCATTTTTAAAAATATATATATAATATGCCTCGAACTTCAATTTCCCATTAGATGTTCTTCATTAAAAGTCTCTGAATCTACAATAAATAATATCAAGAGTCCGTAATGTAAACGAAATGATTAGCCATTTCCTTTAGAGAAGCTTAGAGAAGACTTTTAATGTTCCTTCATTAAAAGTCGCTGAATCTACAATAAATAATATCAAGAGTCCGTAATGTAAACGAAATGATTAGCCATTTCCTTTAGAGAAGCTTAGAGAAGACTTTTAATGTTCCTTCATTAAAAGTCGCTGAATCTACAATAAATAATATCAAGAGTCCGTAATGTAAACGGAATGATTAGCCATTTCTTTTAGAGAAGCTAAGAAAAGACTTTCAATGTTCCTTCATTAAAAGGTTCTGAATCTACAATAAATAATATCAAGAGTCCGTAATGTAAACGGAATGATTAGCCATTTCCTTTAGAGAAGCTTAGAGAAGACTTTTAATGTTCCTTCATTAAAAGTCTCTGAATCTATAATAAATAATATCAAGAGTCCGTAATGTAAACGGAATGATTCGCCATTTCTTTTAGAGAAGCTTAGAGAAGACTTTCAATGTTCCTTCATTAAAAGGTTCTGAATCTACAATAAATAATATCAAGAGTCCGTAATGTAAACGAAATGATTAGCCATTTCCTTTAGAGAAGCTTAGAGAAGACTTTTAATGTTCCTTCATTAAAAGTCTCTGAATCTATAATAAATAATATCAAGAGTCCGTAATGTAAACGGAATGATTCGCCATTTCTTTTAGAGAAGCTTAGAGAAGACTTTTAATGTTCCTTGATTAAAAGTCTCTGAATCTACAATAAATAATATCAAGAGTCCATTAAGGAGCACGGAATAATTAGCCATTTCCTTTAGAGAAGCTGGTAGAATTACTGTGAATATAAACGATGAGCGAAATCGGTCAAAACTTAATTAATTTCTATAACCAGAATTGAATCAAATATTAAAAATCTTCCGTTCATTTTACTAAAAAGACCTAAAATTTACTTTTTAGTATATTTATACAGTAAATAATTATAATAGTAAATAATAAATAATTACTATTAAAGCTTTAATGATGCAAAACACGATGAGACCTCTGTTTTCACGGCCAAAGCTTTCTACTAATAATATCTCACAAAATAAAGCTTTAAACTGGCTTCAACCGTATTCTAAACTAGCGCCATCAGTTTTTTTTTAGTTTTGAAAAGTTGAACGGGAACTAAAAAGGGTAGAGGCAATTATTGGTGTAGACAGTAACAGAACCTAAAAAAAAGCCTTGAAAAATCCGCAATTTTTCTCTGTTAAAAAGAAACATCAGGCGGAACGACTTTTGGATGACCCTGTTTTATTCTTGTTGTATATAGTATTAATATTATCAAACCACTTCAGGAATTTTCTACACAATGCTTCAGTACCGACAGTATCAATAAAGGATTCCTAAAGTCGTTCACCTCAGAACGAAACAAATTTAAAAGCAAAATTATTTAAAATAACTGAAGTCAGCTCAATAGCTCAATAGTAAACAATGCACAATGAAATTAGATAATACATATGAAAAAATGAGAAAAAGTTATAACAGTTTAATGCTGATGGACGATAGATGGCTCTCGCGCCGTTGAGGCTGCAAGTCATTCTATCCTAGTTTAACTTGTTCAGTGCCTTGAAATACTCCTCCTTTTGCGATGAAAGTGGTATTAATCAAAACTGTATTAATAGTGCTATTCTTTGCGACTGAGGCTGCTGCTGAAAACTGGATTGATCAATGCAAAAAAGGTACTTTCATTTCTTTTGCTGTTTTGGCGCCATCTGTCATAGCCACACTCGTCACACTAAGAATTTATAAAAATATAGATGACGTTCCCTTCGTTCGCAAGCGAGCAAGAAGAGGACGCAGAGGTGGCAGAAAGAAATTTAAGATTGACGTGTTAGTCACCTACGGACGATTGGCCAGCCAAAAGCCTAAGCGTGAGAGGTGTTTAGTCTCAATCCCGCGCGTGAGCCTACCGCCCCGGCTGATCCCTGAAAACAATGCTCCTACCAATGATTTCGGGTCTGATTGTCCTCCAGTATTATCACCGCAGGTTCTCTCTTGTAAACACCAACTTCCAAACTTCCTTCTGAGCAATGTCCGCTCACTAACGAATAAAGTAGATGAGTTAGATGTCATTCTATGTCAGAATAACATCCATATCGCCGCAATTACCGAAACATGGCAGCTCGACGAAACAAGTGGAAGGATGGCTGGTTACAAGGTTTCTTGAACACTAGAACAGACAGGATTGGCGGAGGTGTTGCCCTGTATGTACGCGATGATATCCCTGCAAATATTTAGATAACTTCAATGACCCTAACCATGAAGCGATCTGGGCATTATGCAAGCCAAAACATTTACCACGAGATGTCTCTTGCATCATTATTGCAAGTATCTACTATCCTGAAAGCGCCAAGAACAGACGGCTGTTGGTATCCTACCTTCAGTCTACGTTAGACACATTACGTCAGCGGTATAGCCGCCCGGGCGTCATATTAGCTGGTGACTTCAACCAAACAAAGAAACAATGTCTTGCTAATATACTGGGAATGTCACAAGTGGTCAAAATACCCATCCATGTCACTGGGAGCACCCTTGATCTTATTCTTACAAGCATTGCTCCATATTACAAAGACGTGTCTTCGAACGGGCCTTTAGGCAAATTGGACCATCACACTCTGCTGATGAAGGCAAAAAGGGAAATCAAGAAGCTTAATAAAATAAAAGTACTCCGGAGACCTATCACGAAGTCTGCTATTAATACGTACGGAATGTGGGTCGGCACTCACTGCTTCAGTGAAGTATACAACGAAAGCGATGTCAACAGGAAAGCAGAAATATTTCAGTCCCTACTCTATGAAAAATACTTAGAAGTTTTCCCGGATAAGCAATTTGTCGTGAGCGGATCTGACAAGCCCTGGATCACTCCAAAAATAAAACAGCTGATTCGCGAAAAAACCACTGTAAGGCAGTCAAGTGGTGACGCAACGTCGTTACGATTATTAAGAAACAAAATCGTTAGCCTTTGTCGCGAGGCAAGAAAGTCCTTCGGAAAATCCCTTTTGGACCCTGAAATAACAAAGGATCCCCGTAAATGGCACCGTCTAGTGAGGCAGATTGCTGGAAAAACAATATCATCCAGTATCCTCAACTTCCTCCTTCAGAATTTCGAAGAGCGACTCAAATTCGTCGACGATTTATCATTTGTCCTCAAATACCTCGTGAGAGAAGGTGTAATCGAACGTCAGTTCAGTGAGACCCTTCTGGCATCCTTCTCTGAGGACTGTGAACGTTACAAGTTGACACTGAATGCAGAAAAATCAACGATCCTCAGGTTTTGCCCCTTAAAACGTGATCTGGAATTCCCGCAAGTCCCTTTCCCTATTGTTCAATCTGCAAAAATCCTCGGAGTCACATTATCGATGGACTGCACATTCACCGAACACGTGGAGAAGGTTATTAAGGCTGGCAATGCATCACTTCAGACCCTAGTCCTGATGCGCAGGTTTGGCTGCGACACTCAAAGCCTAAAAAATGCCTATATTACGTATGTGAGACCTCTACTCGAATAAGCCGTCGCTGTCTGGGGACCTTTTGTCCAGAGCACCCACTACCTTTGCGATGACCTTGAATCTTTGCAGAAACGAGCTGTTAACATAATCGTTGGTAACAGAAGTGACGACAACAACAAACTCTTGCAAGAACTGAACATTGAATCTCTCAGCGACAGACGATTATCACTGATCATGTCCCTCGGCAAGTCACTGCTATCTTCGCCCCATCACAGACTGATCCTCCCACCTGATGCTCCTGTTAACCAAAGAACCAGATCCCAGTCGAAGCTACAACCCCCTGTCTGCAGGACCAACCTCTAAAAAAAAACGTTTGTCCCCTTTTTCGTAGAATCATACAACAATACTTTGTTTTATTTTAATTCACGTGTTAGTTTTTTTATTGTTTTATTTTTATTTTTTTTTTTTTTTTTTTTTTTTTTTTTAAAATTGTTGTAAAGACGAAATAAATTACCCATGGCTACGCTGTTCGATCTGAATAAACCTATGTCTATGTCTACTAGCAAATGGTGTCTATATAACTCAACCGTCGCACAATTTAAGTAATACTACTCACAACTCACAGGACCACCCTGTCACCTCGCTTAAAATCAACAAATGTCCGCACACTCCTCCACTCCACCCAGTTCAGAGCTTCAACTTTTACTCTCTTCCATGAAGTTCCTAGTTTGTTTAAATTTTTTCCCATGACCTCTTGAGGAAACCATTTGAGGATGTTCTAGTTTTCGTGGCTCGATATGAATTCTCAAAACAACAATTTGGAAGCTTATTATCCACAGAAAATAAAGCATTTAAACCCATCTTAAGTTTATCTCAATACTCTTCGAAATTTCTTTCACAATTCCTGTTTCAACACCGAGCCAACTACTAATCTCGCTTACTACTTTAACTGCAGCTGAATTATACTTTTTCATAACACTGTCCAAAATCCATAAATCTCCAGAATAAATGGGTTAGATTATGTACAAACAATCTACCCACAACAAACTTTCGCTTAAAATTAAAAACAAAATGAACAGAATCACATCTTCAAAAAGTGCTACAGATAGGCATACTAAAGACCAAATATCGAGAAGCCAGGGTGAAGGGAAGGGGTACAAGGATTCAACGCAACTACACGTAATAAATAAATAAATATATATATATATATATATATATATATATATATATATATATATATATATATATATATATATATATTAACTGCTTTAACATATACACATAAGGCAATAGAAATTAGAAAAAAAGAAATTCTACTGTTAAGAGTGAATTGATCCCTCAAGCAATCTTTTTATTTCTTATCAAAAGCAACACTTAAAAATAATTTTGCCTTCAGGTGATCAAATATAGAACTATAAGGTAATTTTCAAATAAATAAATACCATTAGTGTTAACGCTGAATGACTTACACATAGCTCTTTGCTCTAAGCAGTATTTTTTTTAGAGACTCCCAAAAATCAAAATGCAATTGCACATTATAAGCCCCTTGCAGTGGCGGATCCAGGAGGGGGCGAAGGGAGGGAGACCCATTCCCAAGATTTTTCTTGCGACCTCATTCCTTGTTTTTCAATCTTAAAAAAAATTGTCAATTTGGTACCCTTGTCACATTCCCCCCCCCCCCTCACCTTAAGATTTTGCTCGAGATCTACACCTGGCCCTTTGTTTGTTCTGTTGTAGTTTTGGCCCTCGTTTCAAGCTCGGAGGTTGTCTTTTGGGGAGGTGTTATCAAAATTTTTAATGTGTTCTTTTGAATAGATTACAATTACTAAGTGGGCAAGTGTTATCACCATTTTAAATATGTTCTCTTGAATAGATTACAATTACCAAGACAGTACTTTTAGTTTAAACTCAACATAAATACTCACACCAAGAAAATCACAGTTGACAGTTCGAATAAATCGAAATTTTTCTTCCGCCTCCAAGGGGACCTCTTCTTGCACAATCAACTCTCCTGGAGGAGTCGCGACCGAAGGGCTCGTCTCAGGCTGACGTTTCCTTCTTTTATATGGTCGTTTTTTCTCCTCCTAAAAAGTCATTTATAAAAAACAAATGCTCTGAGGAGGAAGGCGAGGTGAAGGTTAGGTAGAGCAACACTACGGAAATACAGCATTTTGGATGACATCTACAAGATAAAAATTTACTTGAGCCAAATTTATAGGTATCGGCAGGATCGTGCAATTTCAGCTACGGTAAGTTTTGCTTCTGTGACAACTATTATTGATATTAATTTAGTAGCTTAAATGTTACACCTAATTTTTTTTTTGCCCCCCTCCTTTGCTGATTTTGTAAATGGGTCATACAGAAATTATTGCTCTTATGTGTTCAGATTTAAGCAGGAAATAATACTATATCCAGTAATCTAAACCACGGCCCCCAGAAATTTATTATATGTTTAGAACTGTAAAACAAAACCTATTTATGTATTTCTTACCATATTAATATTAATAACTTTATTAATATTCAGAATTAATACATTTGTATCCTGTCTACACAAGGTTTACCAAACATGGATCGAGAGGCGCACCAGCACAAGTCTTTTTTTTTTAATCCGGTCAGAAATTAAGCTCTTTTGGAAGTTCCAGACAAAACATGCATGAAGAACAAATCTTCTAGTACTCCAGCAAAATTTGGATTGCTTACACCTATGAACATACATATTTGCTTAAAATAAGAAAATATTGGGCTTCGGATTAATTTTATTAAAAAGTAAAGCTTCAGTTCCAATTAGCCAAGAAATTCTCGTTGAGAATTTCTACACTTTGCTAGTGCACTCTTAGCTGCGAAAGGTAAAAGCTGCGAAAGGTATGGCAATTTTTTTTATTCAAACAAGAGACTTCTCTCAAGTTATTTACTTCAACGTTTCGAGGGGCCTTAAACCTCAAGCTCTTCGCCAGCCTGGTTACGCGGTTATGCTAGCGGGGATGCATAAGAACTGCTTTTAAATTTTATCTTGATTCTTTCTTTATTTTCAACTTTATTCAACTATTTATATTATATCCTCTTAGTATGTCAGACTTCTCAAATTTGTTCTTTATCACAATTACACGATTCTGCCAATAATACCATTAAACAAGGCGAATTAATGAAGGAAAAGGAATTATAGTTAGAATACAAAAACAAGAAGAATACTTGAAATAAAACCAACCGAGTCAGGGTATTTTTAACGATACAATCACTGATGGGCATTAGAGACGGGCACAAGTAGCTTCCGCCATAATCAGGTCTATAAAAGAAATACGTATTGTGCTTTTCATAATGATAAAACAGCGAAAGTTTTACTTGTTATATCCAAAAAGAAAAGCCGCTCATCAGTTCCGGAATTCGTAATTTCCTTTAATCTCATGGACAAAATTATGCTCGTTTTATAGAAATTACTCTTCATTTTGAATTTTTCTCTGATAATTAATTAGTTTCAAATACAATTGAATCTACTACCAAGGATACTAATTGCAAGGTGACTAATATGACTAATCTAACACGCTATCTAATTTGCGCAAGATGACTACTAAGAAAAAAATATTCCTGAAAAGAATTTAAAGATGCAATATTAATCTCCTGAAATTCTCACGACATAATCCTTGGAAATAATAAAACTAAATTTGGATCATCAGTTAAAAAGCAGAGTTTAGCTTTTAAGGATCGTTCTATAAAAACAGAACTATGCAGTTCTATTAAATAGTCTGTGATAATATTATATGGCAATATGGCAAACACAGAATATTACCAATAGAAAAGCCAGGCAGATGATTTGGGGTGACAAAACGAAGGAGCCTTGCCCACCCCCTTGAAATCCTAATTTTTTTCGAATTTGCGCGCACTTCTTTTTTCAAATTTTAATATTATTTTTGTATCCTCTCCCCGAAAAAAATTCTTACGAGCGACTGTTTGTGGTATAAGAAAATTTGAGTACACTGTCATTTCTAAAATTCTGTTCGTTTTCACTTTATTCTGTCTTTTTTTTTTACACTGCAACATTTTATGTTTCTAATACCAGTGAAATTTTAGACAGTTAAAAAACAAAATAAAATAATGCCTAAAACTGAAAAGAGTAAACATGGCGCAAAAGGGACATAAAAAGTTAAACATGGTAAAACTGTCTCTCCTTTACAAAGCTCAAATCAGTTTAGTTCAAGATGTGAACCATTTCTGCTTAGTCCACCATGTACGAAAACATAAGCAATGTAGAGGATTAAATTAAATTTTATAATCGACATTTATTTTCTTTCACGTTACTACTTAGCTGTCGGAAAAGTTACATGTTATATATTTTCCGATATTTTCATTTTAATATCAAGAAGTAGTTGTTCGTGAGCAATACAGATAACAATAAGAAAAATCAATGCCAAGCATTTTTTAAGGATGTAATACGTTCCTCAGAGGCCAAACGTTCCTTACTACATTTATTTTTCCTAGAACTCCTTTGATATTTCCTAGAATAATCGACGATGTATTATTGAATCAGTACCGCATAACGCTAGAATAAAATACAATTAGCAAGGGAGCGGATATAAGTAACTACAACGATTTAGAGCTCCTTGAAGTATGCCAGCAGTAATGGTTTCTTGAATTATTTCCGGAACTATAAGACCTATGTGTCATTTGTTGCTACTGTCAGAGCATTGGTCAATACACTATTCACAAAATTCAAAATCCGTGAAACAATTTTCAACATTCATGAGCAAATTCAAAATTTGGAAGAAAAAAAATCGTATAATTGTAAATCAAATCTAGAGTAAGTTGTATTTACAGAGAAAGTAATCCTTCTCCTTGGGATAAGTAACGTAGAATTAAGAGGAAAGACTTGTTAATTTGTTGATAAAATCTTTACACTAAATTATTTGTGAAATCATTTTTTTATGATAGAAAATTAATCCGAATTATGCCCGATGAAACACTTATCTAACATTATTGACAAGTTGAGTAAGCATGTGAATTAATATTACCCTAGAAGAACATTAAACTTAGAAGACTTTTTTTTATTCTAGATGGTTCAAGAAATTCCACATTTATAAACACGACACTTATTTCAGCGCCTTTCCAAAAGGTATCACGTGATATGCGAAGCCAACTTTCTTATGCCAAAAAAACGTAGATTTATAGCTTCCACAATATCCAAAACGTTTTGTGCAGAATAGCCACCAAATTGCCTGAAAGGCACTAATAAGGTACTCGAAAGTTCTTCTCGGGGCTTAAATAAGCCCTGATATAAAATAAGAGCTTACAACAAAAGTGTTCATTATTTATACAAAATCTACACTGCATAACATCTAAGCTAACAAAACCGTTTTATAAAGACTCTTACACGCAAATGGAATATATTAAATCCTTAACTATTCTATTGAGTTTTTGTTGGTAAACTTATTCTTCCATTTTGTACAAGAGGTTCAAAGCTTGTACTAGGTTGATACTTCTCCACTTTTTCTGATTAAACCATACCCAAAACTTCGTTTCTATTACACAGTTAAGCATGGGCGCTCCGAAAAGCTGATGAAGATTTGCTATATGATTTCCAAAGAAATTGCTTACATATTGTTCAGGGTACCCGGCTGACTGACCGTATTTCAAACAGTAGGTATTACGAAAATGGGGTTCAATCCCACTTTCAAGGGTTATAATGAGAGAAAGGTTGAGATGGTTAGGGCACGTTCTGCGGATGACAGATTGCCGAAGATTGTCCTTTTAGGCCAGCCGTCTAGGACTGAACAGAAAGCAGGTCGTCCGCGGTTGGAATGGGAGGATTCATAAAGAAAGATTTAAGAGAAATGGGAACTTCCTGGGAGGGTGTAAAGAGAGGCTTTGAATAGATTGAGATAGAGGGAGAGCGGGTGCAGCTGTGTTGGTCGCAGGCGGCTTGGTGCTGCGGTGAGTTGTTAGTAGTAGTCGTCCATTCTTAGTCAGATTCTTCTACCAGGAAAGAGATAGAATTAAACCCGAACATCCATTGTATAGTACCATGATGAAAGTTGAAAATATTGCGCTGATTTTCCAATCTTATATTACGCGGTAATCCATACTCACTGCAGTGTATCCACCGTGACTTATGTCACGACAAAAAATGAAGGACCCCTGATCTTGTGACTCCTATTGTCACGGTTAACTCGTCATCTTGAAACTCTTTTAAAATCTCTTTTACTAGAAATTTCGGATAGAGGTGTCATGATGGTAATAATCATTTTGGTTTTCGTGGGGATATTGGTATTAAATTCACATCCAGCTTTCATGTTGATTCTGTGTACCGAGGAGTAAAATATGGCTCGCTGTTAAGTTTTGCAATTTTCAACAATGTAAGCCATTCTTATAGACGTAGAACACTACTTTTCTTCAGTGATACGCCTATCAAAGCAAGTAAGCCACCATACTTTAAGATTCGCCTTTGCCCTGTCACTATTTCTCCTCCTACATCTCTTATGTACCTTGGGCTACCTACATCAGTACGAGCTATATGTTTACTCAGTCAACGTCTTAAAGGAGAAACTGAGAAAGTCCCAGTCCAAGTCAGAGAGTTTCACCTAAGTTAAGGCTCACTTTGATATAAACACGCTAGACCCCATTTTTTATCAAGGTTTTTGCTCCTTGTGTCTCCTCCCGGTTCCAATTTGGAAGTTATTAACTGATTTTTAATGGAAATAAATCTGTTGACTGTTTTAGATTTCACAAATATCTTTTTCGAAGTCTGATCTGGACTCAAACTAGGCTTTATGCAATTCAAGAATACAACGGTAATTGTTTCTACAGGTTTGAAGATCCCTAACGCCAATAATGGCATGACTATTGCAGATGACGATATGGGTTAAAGACAATTTTCATAAAGGGAATAACGCCACCACCACAAGAAATTGACTTTTACTTATCACATGTAAAGTAATTAAAAATGGCAGAGCCTCTCGTTGTTTTAGCTTAATTTTCAAAATTATCATACATTTGTTTCCGCAATAAACTATAACCATTAAGATGAACCGAAATTATTATTATAATTCCTGAATCAGCTTCAAATGACAATTCTTCCGCACACGACGATTCTTTTCAAAATATGTTTTTACTTTACGGTTAATATTGGCCAGTGTCTGACGCCAAAACCATCATATAAACAGAGCCCCTTACCAAATTTTCTTGGGCGGCATAATACAAAAATATATAGGTACAAAAGAAACGAAAAAAAAAAAATAACCAACAAACGATTCTAACAGCTTCCTCCTCATTAAGCAACGTTTTCCAAATGAAGAAATATACGATTCATTACCATGTAAAGGAATTTACCCTACTGTATGTCAAAGTCGAATGAATAAAGTTTACCGCGAGTTGATGCAGCTTACCATTCGTTTCACGATTACCATTGGAAGACTGATGAGTACAACTTTTAAAAAATGGTAGTAAACGGCAAAAAAAAAAAAAAAAAAACTAAATACACCCAAACAAAAAATGAATTTTTTTCCCTTCTGCTACCCAGAAAAATATAAATTTTTTAAGACTAAAAACAAAAGCACTGAGGAGTCACGACATATTTTATAACTATTCCAGGATCTTTACAACACGATATCCTTTACAGACCAAATTACCATGATTATCAGGAACTGCAAAGTATTTTTTTTATGTTATTCACACCCTCTTCTTTTATTTTTTGTAAAAAAAAAAAAAAAAAAAAAATTTAATTGCCGATATCAAAAACAAAATAAAGTTTAATTTTCAGTGCATTTGGAGATAAAGGTGTTAAATCTTGCAGTCAGTTTTCTCCCAAAATTTGAATACAAAAATTTTGCGCATTTTTTGTACAACTATTCAATGACCCTTCAAAACCTTAGTCTATTCAAAACTAATTCGTTCGGTCCAGTAAATCGGTTTACGATATTATCGAGACAACGCCTTCCCGTCCCGTATTGAAGATTCCATATCTTTAGCTGTAAATCAGGGGTTTACACAAAAAAAAAAACTAAAAAAAGTATACAAAATGTTTATGTCCATTTCTGTTAGGTTTTTACGTGTCAGACAAACATTTCGGGGGGGGGGGGGGAGGGAGGAGGTTCAAACCCCCTACCCCCCTGGATACGGCCTTGCTGTAAATCAGTAGTCATAGTCAACGCAGAAGCATGTAAAAGCTTGCTTTGATTGTCAATATAAATATTGACAATCAAAATTACTGAATTTCTGATTACTGTTAATTGATTCCAGCCCTTTCACTGCAAATCAATTCGTTTAAGAAATATCAAATCGGACCACAGGAAGGGGAAAAAAGATTGATAATAAAATTTTATTTCCAGTCTATACCTTTTACCGAAACAGACGAGCTAAATAAATACTCGAAATATGCCAGAAAAAGTCGCAAATTGTATCTTAAAATGTACTAGCACTGCTGCATATTGTGAGCGAAAATAAGGATGCAATCTAAAAAGAACTTCAAGCAAAACATTGAGTAGTATTATTTTTTTATGTTCCTCTTATAATGCTTTTTGACACTCAATTCTGTAAAGAAAAAAAAATTGGACTGGCTATGTCATTTGAGGAGCGGTCCATGAAACTGCAAACTAACCAAACTGGACGTAGGGAAAAGTCTAGATCATTCTTTCTCAATATAACTTTCCTTTATCTAGCAGGTGTACCTCACTATTCATTTACATATACTCTACCAATTGAAACAGGTGTGACCCACCAGAGCCCAATATCCCCAAGATTAGCAATGTTAACGAAAGCGGAACTCGTTTGGTGGAAATACTTTCGTGAAATTGATAATGGAGAGTTAAAAAAAGAAAAATTTATTGTCAAGATCGCACCAAAACATTACGCTGCTTTGTTCGGCTACCGTGTTCAGTATCGATATATTTAACGGTTTCAGTCTTAAAGATCCATGAAGCTTTCTGATAAAAACGTTATTAAAAAAAAATAAAATAAAAATAAAATAACTGGCATATAGATCTATAAGTCCCTATAGAGGCTATTGCTACTTATTCCTTTTACACTCAGGAGGGCAGTTCATCCGAGTCTATTTCATGGCAATTAGGGCGTCAAACTGGATTATGAGATCTAGACATAGCGGCCCAATATGTTCTTCTTAAGCGTAATGCTAAGCATGACTTGATTAGAATTGATGATTTGATACAAGTTAAGACTTCTAATTCTAACAAGATCTTGAATGCAGTTGCAAGAATTTACAATCAAGGATTTAAATCTTTTATTTTTCAGTATCAGCTTACCATTTATAATTCCAGAAAACAAAAAAAACAGATAAGGAATAAAAAATATTTTGAAACACAAACAAGGAAAAAATAATTCAACAAAACCTCCTATATTGATACGTATTTTACCTCTGGTTGGGCAATTAATCACATAATGCACCGAGAAAAACGTATCAATGGTCTGACCTTTACCCAAGAGGCAGGTGAGATCGCAGTTCCATTTGCTGAGGTAAGTGGCTGAAACGAAGTCCGAGATACTTTTTGACTGGCAATTTTGGCTGCTTCTGATAGTAAAACCCCGCTGAAGTCTTCCATTTCAAATCTAAAAAAAAATAATAGTGAATTATATATGAACAAGCAAGCACCTCCCAAAGATATAAATGAGAATTATATTATTATAAATTTATTTAGAATAAAGCTCTTATGAGTTAACAGAAGGAGCAGGGATAAAAAAGTAATGTTTGTAATACAAATAGAATGCCTTAGCGCTCAACCAATTGCTAAGGCATGCGATTTATGAGGTTTAACAGAACCTCTTATGAGGTTTAACAGAAGAAGCAGGGATAAAAAAGTAATGCTTGTAATACAAATAGAATGCCTTAGCACTCAACCAATTGCTAAGGCATGCGATTTACACAAGTACGTTTAAAAAAAATGTCAAGGAGGGAAAGAAGTGCTCGGATTGACCTTGTGGAGGATCAGGAGTACCCCCGCCCCTAATGAGCCCTTTTTTTATACAGAGCTTGCTTCCACAATGTCAAATTTTCGATGGTGAAGCGGTAAATTCTATCTTACGATAGAAAATCGTTTCAGCGGTGCTGGTAGAAACCGATAACGTGGCGAAAATCTTTAATAGTACATGGACACTGGGGAAGAAGTTACAATCACAAGTATTTAGGTTGTTTACTGAATTAAGTCGTAACATCCTACTGATCGGGTATCATGGTATCTGAGTCTTGTCTAAGTCTAATCTGGAAGCTGTTATGTCAGACTGCCAAAGCTCCAATTCTGCTGATGAACAGCTTTATTTTGAGCAACTTATTTTCAAATTTTCTGAACAAGCTTTATAAAGCTTTTCAAATTTTCCGAACAAAAGAGTTTACAAGTAGGCAAAAGGCTTTCAATACTGCAGAGTATACATTTGCGTTTCGTAACCCTATTTAGGAGTCTGTAAATTTTAAATAAGAAAGAGTGATCACAATAACAAGAGGTTGGGTTAAAATTTTAGTAAAAATAAATAGAGGATCTTATATATGTTAGCATTTTGATAGTTAAAACTCACGAGATTTTAGTTTAAAATGAAGAATATGTAAAACTTCACCAATTTTTAAGTAATGCACTGCCTTTTCTATTTACCAGCAACAAAAACTAGACCCCCGGTGCCAAGGCCCCTGGAGTGTTGCATCAACCGTGAACCCTGAGTCATAGTTGTGCATAAGTCAGCAGCAATAGCAACTATATCTCAGGAGTTATAGATATGTATGCTCCCGTATCACGTTTGCAGATGTGTTATTATTATTGTAACTTATAATTGCAAGGTCCATGTGTAATTAGAGAAACTCTGGAGACGTTCTGTGTGTACGAAGTAATAGTCAGATTCTGTATCAGCATCGTCTGTTTTTACCTGCGTTAAGACTGGGTACCATTCACTGGGGTTAATGAACATCCGTGAAACGGACCATTGCATTAACTTTTATTTCTTAGAGTATGGTTCATTATCAGGTACAGAACAGTGAACATCTTCTTGCTTAATTTTCATGGCTTAAAACGTCCAAATTATAATAGCAATCAAAATCGAGAATTAAAAAAAAAAAAAGTCAGAACTTCTGTTTCGAAATCAGGATTTCCTGTATCATTTCACGAAAATCTATCAGTGATACGGAGATTATGTTTAGGTTGTCGAAGAGATAATATGTGGTTCTATCAGTATTCAAAGTTATAAGATTTCTATAAAGTTAAGCTTCTAAGCTAGGGAATATTGCTTAAATAAAATGTAGGGAATTTGCAGGATCGAAACTTCAAAATACAACGAGTCACAGAAAGAATTTTATTTCTGAAAAATCTGTATGATCCAATTCTTAGAAGACCAAGATGAATCTATCCACATTAAGAAACAAATTCTACCATTTCTAGAAAAAAAGCTACCTCTAGGATATCAACAAATTTGACGCGTCATGACACCTTTGGAAATTATTTCGAAGTGAAACAAGCAATTCCACACATAAGAAATTTCAAGCCATATTGCGTACTTTTCATAGCATTACTCGATTAAAATACAATAGGCATAAAATCAAAATTTTCAAAAAACCACAAAAACCGCTACTTTGCAGTCGAGATTTGCAAGAGAGAAGAAATTTTGTTCTCCGGTTCTCAGAGAGATGAACAAATGTTTCTGCAGGAGTAAAACATAAAATTGTTCTGAAGAGCTTACTTTCCAAACTAGGATATCTTTGTTTTGACATCATTTACATCATGACGAAAAACCCCAGCTTTTTCTGGAAAAAAATAATGGAAATTTTACAAACTTCACTGAGCTTTCCTGCCATGTTTCACGATTATCAAACCCGGGAAGAATTTCGAATTTGTATCTCGCATCAGTTTGGAGCTACAGACAGCTGATCACAAGAAAAAGAAGTTGCAAAAGCAGCAGTATTATTCCGTAACACAACAATACGTTACAAATAAACCTTCATCATAAGTCCATCAAATAAATGGTAATGGAGCTGTCATTAGCATAGAAACAAAATCAGTAAGCAGGAAAAATATTTAATAAAACAAAGCTTATTTCAACATTAAAAGTGATATTTCAATAAGTCAGGCGGACTATAAATTTATTTTATATGCGCCGGGTTTTGTTATGGTTGCCGAGTTTGCAGTTCTAGTTTGTGGTCGTCATCATATTTCTTTACTCTCAAGATTACTGTTTTCAAATGTTGATTTTTTGTCTTCACTGTAAAGTTTACATATATTAAATCTATGAAAAACTATCCTTATCTAAATCTAATTACCGGTCAGCTAATTACCAAAGACTCTTACCGACAACAAATCTTTCTAGCATTTTCCCTTCTATTCATAAGTGTGGCAATTTACGCAAGCCTGAATACAGCAACAGAGGCTAATTACATGGCAATTTTTTTTTTGCATTTACATCTCAATTAGTAATCAATTTTATTTGTCACCTCTTGATTTTATGGCTTTAGAGGACCCTAGACATTGACTATCTTTGTCTTGCACCCATACTCGTTTTATGCGGGCGCTCAATGGATAATAAATGCTGATTTTAAGCTATCAAGCTGCATTCACATTGAAGTGGAGGTCTATGTACAAGATTTTTATTGCTGACGGAGATTAAAAACATAAATAGCTGGAGTCTGAAACAGGTTGGAGGAGCAAATGATATAGTTGTTTGACTGAAAAACAAATAAATGGCTCAGAATCGATTGCCTTTGTAAGTAAGAAACTTTTTTATTTTTGTTTTTACTCTGGTAAGAAAAATCAGAGGATTTTCCAAAAGGAAAAAGCGACGGAGTTCGACGAAGGGCCTTAGCCATTCTGCCTATAGCGAGGTCAAAGGTCTTAATATCATGCATAAGGCCTATCATTTGTTTTTCCAGTCAAATAAAGACGTCTCTTGTTTTTCTGTGTGGGTTGTCTTTTAAGCGTTTACGAAGCAAACAGCAATTCTTGGAAAATGAATGATATTCTATATATTGCTTTCAATTAGACATTGAAAGAAGATAAGAAGAATTTGGAGATCACGCTCTTTTAATCAAAACTTTGTAGAGCATAATATGTATGGTTAATTGATCCAAACTTCAGTGTTTTGAAAGGTGTATTATTATAAGAAGAACAGCTAGGTGATGTTTCTTTTAAATAGTATTTTTGAAATCGTCTGAAACCTGGATTTTTAAATTCTTGCTTGTCTTGGGTCCTACATGCAAATGTAAGCGCTTGACTAGATTTGTGACGAGGGAATGATACATATAATCTACATATTTAGGTACGGTGCCGTCAAGAACGCTTACCTTCTTTCGAAGATATCAATTCCCAGCTTGAGATAGTCCTTCTTGGCCTCTTCCCGTTTTTTCAGCATGGCGAACAAGTCCAAAGCTCTGCCCAGGTCCCTCCGTAGCTTGACAATTCTTTGATAGCTAACCTGTAAATTTAAAAAAAAATTATTTTATATTATTTTAAAAACTTATTTTATTATCCAATAAACAAAAATTTATTCCTTTACTTCAAAAAAAAAAAACTTTCCCCAAAAGAAATAATTTTATCTGAAATTCTTAAATCCTGAATAGATTTACCAAAAGAAAATTCTTGAACCGTTAAAACGTTAAAACTTGAAACGCA
This sequence comes from Artemia sp. Qi Xiang Cuo, assembly GCF_049724085.1. Lineage (NCBI taxonomy): Eukaryota > Metazoa > Arthropoda > Branchiopoda > Anostraca > Artemiidae > Artemia > Artemia sp. Qi Xiang Cuo. The sequence continues at coordinate 46,589,588 of NC_142798.1, read as the reverse complement.
CAGGGATTATCGTGTATATGGTGAGGGGGCTGCCCCCCCCCTAATTCTTCCCGCTTACGTTTTATAGTTCTATACCGAAGACATTTACGAGTGCAATAAGTGTGATTTTCAGACATTTACTCTGAATATTTATTGTTTAAAGCAAATGCGCATCAACAAGCTCTTCCATTTTTCAGATATTGTGAACAATAGTTTGCGTTCCATTCCGAGGAGTCGGCATTTCGGAGCATTGCATTCTTTTTCGCTACTTAAATGGAAATGGAAGCTGAAATTTCTTTTGGCACGACAGGCACCCCCCTCCCCATCTACAATATTTTGCTTTTAGAGCTAAAGTGACACATTTTTTCAGCGAAGTGTAAGTTGAATTGAAGCACAAAGAAAAGAGGGAGTTTACAGCGGAGCCCCTTAACCAGAGGAGTACACAGGGAAATCAAAGGCACATGCTCCCCACACAATGTAAACTCACGAGATTTTTTCCATTTTCATAATATTCTCTATGTTTTCATGCGATTTGCCCTTTTTCGAAGGTGTGCCCATCTTCTTGAAACCTTGTGTAGGCCTACGTCCCAAACCATAAATAACCCCCTATCCTAAATATGCTGTGTAGATAGATTCTGCATGTTTCATTTTTTGAGTTCAGTCTTTAGATTCACGAGAAAAAAAGTATTTGTTTTATTAAAGCAGGCGCACTCCAGGATAGCATGTTGGGACCAACTCTATCAGTCACTGCATGAATGACATGGGAGACAACCTTGCGAGCTATCTGCATCACTTTGCCAATGACACATGGAGTCATCCCAGAACATGAAGACCTAATCTAAGACTGCCTACCCTTACAGATAGATCTTAGATAGAACATGAAGACCTAATCTAAGCTTGCCTAGCCCTACAGATAGATCTTTTGGAAATTTAAAAATGGTCCGATGCCTGGATGGTAGCTTCAATGCATCGAAAACCTATGTGCTGATGATCTCCCGATCGAAATCCTGCGGAAGAAAGCTCGGAATCCCCCTTCACTGCAAAAACCTTCTGCCGCTCAACTCAATCATCCTACTTTACAAGTCTTCATCAGAATCATCGCCGAGTATAGATACCCACTGTATGCTGGCGCTCCGAAAACGTTCTTGCCACCACTCCAAAAGATCTTGAACAGGGCCAATAGGATAGGTTCAGTCGCTCCCTATGACTCTCTCCATTCTGTTTGTAAGAGGCTTAATGAAATATCGATGGATGGTTTCTACAAGTACATAGATTCGCCTCCTTCTCTACTGCTTTCTCGTATTGCCCTTCCCCCTTTCCCCAATTGTCCAACCGACAAGAGACACGAAGGCGTACAGTTTGGTCCAAATATCTCGAGGTTGGCACGCCAAGAACATAGTATTTGAAGAGCAGCTTCATTTGACTTTGCACTTCGATTTGGAATGATCTTCCCGTGGACGTTATCCCTAAAACTGTCTCTGTTCACTCCTTCAAAAGAAGGTTCAATAGTCATCAAAAACCTTGATAAAAAACTAGTGACCAATCAGATATTTCATTATACCTGGCGCCACGAATTTAGGAATAATAATAATAATAAAAAATCTAGATAACATATGTTTAAGTGTAGGGCACTTTTTCATTGGCTAGAGAAAGTTTTCACCCTATATGGCTTATCCCTTATATTCCCCCCCCCCCGCCCCAAGATTGATATAAAAAATCTTCAATGATATTTTTTAAAACTTTGACCAGAAAATGAAATATTTCAGCTTCAACGTCCCATTTAGTGTTGGGCGATATTTCTATTAATCGATATATCGATATTTTTACTTTCGATATTCGATATATCGATATTACGGATCATTTTTTTGCTATCTCATGGATTTGTCGAAGTTCAGTAACGCAAATGGTAAATAAAGGGTATTTTGTATAGCTTTTTTTTCAAAATTAAAATAATATAAAATCAAACAATAAAAATAAACTTCGATTACATAAATGAATATAATAAAAATCCAGATTTGGAATTATTCGGAATCAATAAAAGAAAATAAAATAAACTACTGGCTATTCAAAAACAACAGCATGCCAATGTTTTTCCCTGAGAGTCGGTTCTGCCGTTCAGTGATTATCTGACCAGCCTAGGAAAACACTCTTTCAGAAGGGACACTGCTAGTAGGCACAGACATGAACTTCATTGCAACTTCGTACATGTGTTCTTGGGACCCCATAGCACGAGACTTAAACCACTTGAGTGGACAAGTTTCTCTAGAAACTATTGGCTCCCTATTGAAAGTTTGCAGAGCCATGATATATTCGACTGCTGTCGAAGTGTGTCCTTTATTGACTTTAAGGACTTCATCGTGAACCCCACGAACTGGCTTAATTCTGATATGACTGCATCGCAGGGACTGCGATGGTACTTGTATCTTCTGATCCAGATTCAACACCCAGCAAGGCCAAATCTATCCCGTTTTCAATTTTGCTCTCAACTTGTAGAAGGTGAAATATACATTTTCTTGAAACGCGGGTCAAGATATGTGGCAATTGTGACAGGTGTGACTTGACCAAGGCTTATAAACCTACAATGCGCTTTATTCAGCAAAGCCTTTCGAAGCTCATCAGCCACATCTGAGAGTACACCGGAATCTACATGAACAAGGTGGCGTCTCAAAATCTTAGACAAAGGCAGGACTTTCGAGATGGAGGATAGCTTTCAGAAGAGAGCTCAATAGTTGCCTCTTTAAAGGGTGTAAGCACCGCAATCACGTTTGAAATAACACCCCACTCACTCAGTGAGTATGAGGTCTAACCGAGAAGCGCAAGCGAGCTTGTTACCGACTCTTTCAAATTTTGTAGACTACGCAACATAGTGAGAAGCAAATTCCATCTAGTGGTCACATCAGGATTTATTTTTTTTGGTGCAAAAATTGTCAATGGAGATTTGAACTTGGCGCAATTTGTCGGTAGTTACAACACTACGTCTGAAAAAGCTGACAATATTTCTAGCCTTTTGGACGAATGGCTACAATTCAGCGGTGTCATTAATAGCACCCCCCACAATCAATTGAGAGTATGTGCGAAACACGAAATACGTCTCCATCCTGAAACCTACTTGGGATGCAGCATCCGTTACGGGCCGAACTATATTTGCTCCATTATCAGTTACTACAGCAACAACCTTTTCCTTGATCCCCCACTCAGTGACAATTTTCATTAGGTGAGCCTTAATAGCATCACCAATATGTATGTTTTCAGACTGAGAAAATTCAACATGTCCCATCGGCTAATTTAGCTTTAATAACATTCAAAATCCGAACTTTTCGTTATAAAATCATTTGTTGTGAACTTTTAATTCTCAGTTGGTAATAATTAACGCGCATCTGACTCGGGAGCAGGAAGTGAATTCTTGCGAAAAAGATGCCAGTGTAAGATGTAAAATGAGGATAAATAATATCAATTATAGATGAAAGAATTCAAACCTGCAAAGAATCTCGAAGATGTATACTGAAAATTTGCAGAATTTTCAATTGGCGGATTTTCTGCAGGGAATCTAGGAGGTTAGAAACTCCTAAAAAATGTCGGTTTCGATAATACTTTTCGATATCCAATATCGATATTTGGTCCGATATATCGATATCAAACATCGCCCAACACTAATCCCACCCAAAATCAAGGCCTGTTATTATGAAATAGGAGCCTGGGTGCTATTTGACCACTTAATACAGATTTCGGCCTCGGCATTATGAATACTTTCACTTGATAGATTGCTTGGTCTATAACACAATCATACCTAAACTAAATTAGGCCTACCTAAATTATCACCGATATATGAGCCCCAACATAAATACGCAAAAGGAACCTAATATAGATGCTTTTTATTTAATTTGCGGGGACCACATTGCACTGGGAGGCTAAAATCTGACCAAATTAATGTATTCATACAGGTTGTGAAAACATGTCGACAGAGGTCTGTCAGATTCCCATGTCCAAAACAGTGTATGGAAAATGACTGACTAAGCTTCATATTTTCCACTGAATGTGGAGGAGAGGACGAAAATAAATTATCATAGATAATTTTCAATTATATTATACAAAAAAAGAATGATAGATTTTCTGTATTTGACCACCCATTCAATCCTACAAATGATACTAGTGCATGAAGATCAGGAGATCTTAATCACTGTATGCAGATAATATAACAGTAAGATTAAGGCTGATGATTTTTGGCGCTTCATTCTCGGTACGTACATAAAGCTCTTCTCACTTACTCTAACATTAGCGGGTTAGTATGAATTTGTCAGTCACTGAAAAATGGTGCGAATATGTATTATTCGTAATTGCAAAAGCAGAAAGAAACTTGGTGAGCCGGCAAAGTGGTTTGATTCTGTCCCATCTCACAGGTATGACTTAATTTATAGACAAATTATGACTTAATCTACTATTTATATACAGTGGACTTAACTGATTGGCCTATGTAGGATTTCTAAAAAGGGGGATGGGGGTTGATTAAAGTTGTGAAAATATGGAAATTTCTAGTGCTAACTTCTAATCAATACTGCAACAGGGGAATAGCCGAAATTTCACACCGGAGAGGGATCCACGAAGTGGCGGGAGTATTTGAAATTTGCCGCAAATATTTTACCACAAAGGGTCAACCTAACAGTTTTAGCACAGATTATCTATTAGGTTTCACAATAGTCTGTGGTTTTACATAGTAATATAGCAACATGGAGCGTCAAAACTTTTTCTTATTGTTTTTTTTTTTTATTGGCAAGAAACAATGTTCCCTTTAATTTCCATTTTGATTTCCTTTAATTTTCATTTAATTTTTCCTCGTTTATGCTTTTTTGGGCCATAAAAATGTCATTTGAAATTTGATAAAGAAACTTTGTTCTTCTTCTAATAACTGGTGGAATAGCTGTGATGGTTTATCATTTTTCTTTCTTTTTTTTTGTTATTTTCACGTCGTGATATTTATTTTCTCAGATTGTAGTTTATGTGTGACTTGAAAAAGTACCCCCCTTGCCATGCCCAAACGATGCCCCTGCCCTGGAACACGTATTTTCGCAGAAACTTTCTCAAAATGCCTTTGAAACCAACTCGAGACTTCGCAACCTACTTGTAATTCCTAAAACCATCTAATAATAACATTGCACTACTAATAACCGATTTTTATACATGTATTGGAATAAATTAATTTAAAATTATATTCTTTAAAATTTAGGGTTACAAAGGTGAAGCCAAGTTTCGCGTTCAAGAGAAATCTGACTTGTCTACCCTTGAAAAAGTCGAATGTTGCTTATGTTTATAGTTGTTCAAATGTTCTCCGGAGCACTCGTATCTCGGTCTAGGTTTTTACAATGGTTGATATAGGGAACGATCATACTGTCTATTATTTATATTCTGTGATCTTAATGCACTATTAGACTACCCCTGAAATCCTGCAAATGCAACCAGTGTATTAAAATCCATAGAATCTTTCCCGCTTGCGTAATTTATTTTTGAAAAAAACTGCGAGATGTACCCTTTCGTTCCATGCATATTTCTCTGAAATGGCCACGAAAACATTTTACAGATCCCATCTCATTGCCACCAACACAATTTTCCAAATAGAATTAGAAAACTGTGACCTAACAGCCTTTTTTTTAATAGCATTCCCTTTAATCAGGAATTTGCATTTAGATGTAAAACAAAGAAAATGAACGTGAATTCATTGATTACAGTGGATTGTGCCATTGTATAAAACCTTAGAACATCATTAAACAAACACGTCATTTATCATCAACACCTAAACTCTTTCTAATGATTAAGTGGGCTGAAAAAGAAAAAAACTCACTTCATCATTTTTTCGATTCCGACGGGTAGTCATTCTTTCCACTCGCCTCCGGAATGCCACATAGGGGTTGTTATTTGATCCAGCTCCTTTGTCAGTCTTAATTTGAGGTATAAAAGATTGTTGCTAAAAACAAAATAGAAATATCAATACTTGGATGTTTAAGTAGGCCTAGTCTGCAAAAGAATAGATGATTTGAATAATGTGAACGCATTTTTTCTTTATTTTAAAAACAGAATTATATTTAATGCGCCATTCTAATTGACGTAAAAAAAGAAAAAAAATTCCACTGAAGAACGGACTCAAATTGGAGTAACTATATCCAAAGATAGTATATTATTTTCCTTTAAAAAGGTGTCAAAATTTTGACTTAGACCCTAATAATCCCTAATGTAATTATCTTTAACCTTAGCATTTTTTTGGGGTCGAGGTAATTGGACTTTGTGACCTGAGCCTCGAATCAGTTTGGTACATCCTCCCACATCAATATTGATAATGACGATTATTTTCGGTGGATGACCAATAGATTTGTTTGCTTACTTTATCAAGAAAATCAAGTTAATGGTAGTTAACATTTGACTGATTATCAAAATAAAATCAATGGGTTCGCATTATGTAAGATCCAATAAAACATGAGTTGCTAGGGGAGCACAAAACTTATCATCAAACAATAATATAACATAGAAACAATCAACGTCAAGAAAACTACGAATAAATGAGCGATGATAATAAAACATAGCTACTACATCGACTTTTACGAGTCTAAAACAACAATAGGATTTATGGTTTCCATTGAATTGTCATTGAACACAACAGAAATAGGACCAAAGTTTTGGTAACTTTGTAAACCGAGCAGAAAAAAAAAGTTTGAGCTTGATGACAAAGTTACTCTTTAGGTCTAAAAAGAGAGATAAGAAACGAAAAAAAAAGTCAAAACTACACAAAGTATAGACTATAATATATTCTGTTGATCAAATATTAAAGCATTTAGTCTCTATTTTCAATAATCTAGCTGCTATTTAAGAATAGAAAAAAGGAAGGGAATGTATTTACCGTTGTTATTCTTTTTTGCAGCCAATAATCATAGACAGCAGTGACAATGCTGACGTCTACTCCCTTAAGAATTGACTTCGCATCATTTAATGTTATTGCAGTTGTACCACAGGATCTTTCAAATTTGTCTATGATGTCTTCAAACTGTAAAAAAAGGTAGTGAATTTTAGCTTAAATTCTATCTGCACACGTTGTTGCTAAGCAAAAAAAGAAGGGGGGGGGATTTTGGAGTGTTTCTAGAGCTTTATAAATACAAATGTGATAATTATGCATCTTAGATGCGATAATGTTCCTCAATTTTGGGACTAAGGAAAAACAAGTGCTTTCAGAGATGATTTCAGCCAGATTATTCCATGGCACAGAGAAGAATCAAAAATAGAAAAAGGAACTATTGAAGATTAAAAATTTTTCGTGCTCTTGAGAGAGTATAAATAAAAAAACAATTTTTTTTTAACTGAAAGTAAGGAACGACGTTAAAACTTAAAACGAACAGAAATTATTCCGTATATGAAAGGGGATGTCCCCTCCTTAACGCCTCGCTCTTTACGTTAAAGTTTTTTTTTGTTTAAAAAATAGAGTTGTGAGAAAGTCAAACTTTCGCGTAAAGAGCGAGGCGTTGAGGAGTGGACAGCCCGTATCATATACGGAATAATTTCTGTTCGTTTTAAGTTTTAACGTCGTTCCTAACTTTCAGTAAAAAAAAAACTTGTTTTTTTATTTAATTTTTGAACGTTTTTGAATGAATGCAGGTTTTGATCTTGGCTCATCGTACATAAATAATTAAAGCAAAATTTGTATATTAATTTTACTTTTATTTGGTTAAATGGCTTTCTCGAAACTTGTTCAATTTTATTTACAAACGTTTTTATTAGTAATAAATATACGTAACTTACGAATTAACTTACGTAACGAATTTTTACATTCATAGATTTTTAATACGCATATTAGGGGGTTCGCCCCCTAGTCAATATATTGCTCTTTAAGCTAAAGTTCAAATTTTTTTCCCATTCTTTGAAAATGATCGCTTTACAAAAAAGGCCATTAATTAGAATAAATAGCTCTTATGAAAGTACTAAAAAATCTTTGGCTTAAAGAGGGAGGTATTGACAAGGGGGTGAACCCAATCATATATGTAATATTTTCTGTCCGTTTTAAGTTTTGATGTTGCAGTTGAAAAGTTGTTTTTTTTATATTTAATTTCTGATCTTTTTTTAAATAATGCTGGGAAATCCGGCGTCCCCTCCAAAGCAATGTCTTATCCCTCATGAAAACTTCCTTCATGGAAACATCCTCCCGCATAACCTCCGACCCCCACCCCCACTACCAGAAAAAATCCCCCCTGAAAACGTCTGTATACTTCCCAATAACCAATACTATATGTTAACATTGGGTAAAGTTCATAACTTTCAGCCCTCCCCCCGAGAACTTTGGGGGATTAAGTCATCCTAAAAGACATACTTATCATATTTTCGAACATGCTGGACAAAATGACTATCTCAAACTTTTGATCGGGCGACTTTGGGAAAAAAATGAGCTTGGGAGTAAGCATGGGCACTGTTTCTGTTTTCTGTTTCTGTTCTGTTTTTAAAGTACCTGTTTCTGTTCTGTTCTTACAAAAAAAAACAGAAACAGAACAAAAACAGATGACCTGTTTTTTATTTACCTGTTCTGTTCTGTTTCGGTTTTTATAATAACTATTTTGTCCTGTTTCTTTTTTTGTTCTAAATGTTTTTCTTCTGTTCTTGATTATAATTTATTGATTCGAGAATGATATATTAAGAAATTTCAAACTTATAAAAGTGTTTTAAATAGTAATTTGAAATTTTGAAGAAGCGTGGTTACGCCTCATACAGTTTTTGGAATTGGAGCATTAATATAAAGTAGAAGTAAGTAAAATGATGGCACTCAGTGTGTCTACCATATCATATGTGCTGCTAGATTGTTTAAGCTACGTAAAATTGGGGCTTAGGAGTCAGATGAGAGTAGGTAGGTGTGTATATAGGAGAACGGTAAAGGTGCAGTTTTGTTCCACTAAAACAACTTATTTTTTAGTGTATATTATTCAGTCAATTGAGCAGCAAAGCTGCATAGATACTGTCTAGGTGAAGCAGGATTCAAACAAATCACTAATTGGTAGGGCCTCTGTATCCTACATTACATGGGATGTGATCTGCACCTTTAACCAGGAAAACTTTAATTCAACGGTTCTTAAGGAATTTATGCTGCTAGATAACAGGGATTTGCTATGATTACCATACTAGTCTACACATAATAAACACATATTATTAATTGCAAATTTTCTTAAACGATTAATCAGAGAGGAGTATAAATGTATTGAAGTCTTGTCGAGAAGAAATGAAAGTTTTTGCTGGCACGTTTTATTGCATCTACATAACAACATATACTTTTTCAATATGCCAAATATACTTTTTCTACCATCTCTAAATATAATCAATAGAAACCCTTTCAGGGAAAAGCCTAGAGTTGAAACAGTGGCCTAACTAGCTGATTCTGGCCTAGCAGGCCAAAGTCTTAAAAAATGCTGATACACTTTTCTGTAGAATAACACATCTTCCTGTGAACACGGTAATTTTTGCCATACAGCACAATAAATTTAAAAAAAATGTCACTAAGCAGTTTATTATTTATTATATCTGTATCTTAAATATTTATTATATACAAATAAAGTCCAGTAAAAAATACCAGGATATGTTATGATTTATTAAAAATAAGAGCCCTACTGGGCCATGGTTAATATTCAATGTACTTCAAAAATAATCTTAAAATGCTGTATATTATAGTACTGTACTGCAAATTGTCTAAATTTTTAGAGAACCGTAGTTAGGAGCTGTTATTTTGCTTTTATTTGCTGACAGGTTTTCTTGGCTTACTGCGCAAACAAAACGGCTCAGGGGGAAATTGACCCCTTTCCCCCTAATTACGCTACTGAGGTGGAAGAGGTCAGATATTTGGCTGAAGGTGCAATTTTCAAAATGGTAGGCTACTGGAAGGTGCTTCTAGTTTTGTGAAAAATTCTAAAATCAACCTTTGTTTTAAGACAAGCATGATGTCATTTTCTGATGACGACTTGGATGTTCCAAGACATCTCTCTGGGCACCCTACGGAAAAGGAAGCAAAGGAAGTATTAGGTGCAACTTCCGAAGAGCGTTTCTAAAGACTAAGGGAGTCTCTGCCATGACATTTATATATTATCTTAAAAGGAAGCACACAATTGATATGCACAAAGATAAAGTATACGCGGCTGGTGCAGAAAATAACAAACCCAAACCAACTAAAAAAATATATCAAGTCAGGCTGCTTCCATTGAGAAAGCTCCAGATAGTAAGGCAAGTGACACAAAGGGCAATGGATTAGTGAAATCTGGAATAAGAAGAGCAGAGATACGATGGTTTTTTTTTTACTTCCAATCGATCAAAACAAATTGGTATGCGGATGCTCTGCTGCAAAACCCTGATGAAGGACAAAGTGCCACTGTCTACGTTTGATAAGCCAGGTATGAAACAGCTTATTTAAAAAACGACAACAGGGGGCTTGAAGGCACAATTTGGGGGAACCATCCATCGTCACATAAGTTTTCCTGCCAGAAAAAAGGAAGGTCAAAGGGCGGCTTTAAGACCTGCCACTCAGACTAGCTTGGCGTTTCACTGCAGACCTGGAAAAGGATTTGGACTTATATGTATAGCTACCTATTAACACAAGAAAATGAGCCATTAGCACAGGTTGTACCACTATCTTTCACATTTCAAGAGGTATAAGCATTCTCATAAAACAACTAACATCTTCTCAGAAATCCAAGTTGTAATCAGGAAGTTTTCAATGACAGATGAGATGTTCCACGTTGTGACTGATTCTGGGAACAATGTCACCAAAGCCTGTAGGATATAAGCCCTTTCCTGAACTTCATGTTCTGAACATTGTCTTCATTTATCTGTTACACGCGTTCTTGGATTCTGGTCCACTCGAAGCATAGCCAATGACATCCCTGTAGAAGATTGCTTGGAATCCTTTGATGAAGTCGAAGATGTCGATCCAACCGTTAAAAACGATTCAGACGGTCTTTCTGTTCCTTGTTCTGAAAACTCTGGAAATGAAGATACGCTTGCTGAAGAATCTGAATAAACTGATGCAGTGTCTAAAGAAGAGAGTGATCAAAGTAATGGAGAAAAAGGGTGGGGAGCTGGGAGTTTGTCAAAAAATGAGGTTGCAACACAGGCTATCCGATCCGAAAACATGTTACACTTGCTCAAACATTGATAGTCGAGGTTGTCACTACCCCTTTTCCTTTGGGAATGGACCATGAAAACGTACCTAAATAATCAAAAGCATGCCAACTCGTATTCTTAAAACGAAAGTTCGACGTAGTAACACTTTCTATAATGAAGCAAGTGCATGGGTTGGAGAAAGTATTTTCTGCCACAAAGCGAAAGAAATTTTCGAAACAAGTTATCAAAAAGTGCAAATGTTTATATATTGCATCCCTTTGAAAATCTATTAAGAGAAGAGAATGCCTAAAGAAAGTATTGTGTAGCAAAGGGTCTAAGTTTCTTTGAAATTCAGAATTTAAGAAATTTCATTTTACATATTTACTAAAGAATGAATTCGGTGGAGGGCCTAGAACATTATTTTCTAGCGCAAAGTGCCGTAAAAATATACAAAGTACCCTTAATCTAGGAATTTTCCTATTGATTTGTGTTTCCCATAGATTGGGTAGGAAATAATAATCTTAAAAAGATGTTTTAAGCTGCGAGGCAACGAAAATTTTTGACTTGGGGGTAAGACGTGTCATTTTCCCGTGCATTTTTCTTCTTTCATGCATTGTTTCAAATGGCTTCCAAACATCAGGATGGGAGAAGGGGAAAGCATGGTCTGAGGAAGGAGACTGTCCCCCGCCAAAGCAACTATGGGCTCTGCTTAAACATTAATAACTCTTAGCTGACTGCGCAATTTGACGACGAAAATTATTTTATTTTCAGCATCAAATTATTAGTATGCATTTCCGGGAAATTCGAGGTGATTCTATATATACATAAAAGCGCATTTTTGGAAAAAAGGAACGGGAAAATGGAAGAAAAAAACTATAAAAAAGGATGGCGATGTTGTGTGCATACAGTTTTTCGCCCCTTTATTGAAAAACTGTTCTTTTTGGCGGAAAATGCTGCAATAGTACTAATAATAAACCGAAACTTATCATTTACAATTTTTTTCTTCTTTGAGCCATCGGTGTTCGAAAACAGCTGTTTAAACAGCTGTTGTCTTTCTTAACGAAAACACCTGCTTTCTGCTTTTACCAATAACAGAACAGAAACACAAACAGGTCTTCTGTTTTTTTGTTGACCTGTTCTGTTTCATTCAAGCCCTGTTTATTTTTTTCCTGTTTCTTCAGAAAAACAGAACAGTGCCCATGCTTACTTGGGAGGGGGCCTAGTTGCCCTCCATTTTATTTGGTCACTTAAAAAGGGCACTAGAACTTTTAATTTCCATTCTAATGAGCCCTCCCACGATATTCTAGGACACTGGGTCGATACGATCACCCCTGAAAAAAAAATAAATAAATAAATAAACACGCATCTGTGATCTCTCTTCTGGCAAAAAAATGCAAAATTACACATTTTTGTAGATAGGAACTTGAATCCTCTACAGTAGGGTTCTCTGATACACTGAATCTGATGGTGTGATTTTCATTAATATTCTATGGCTTTTAGGGGGTGTTTTCCCCTTTTTTGAAAAATCAGGCAAATATTTTCAGGCTCGTAACGTTTGATGGGTAAGACTAAACTTGATGAAACCTATATATTGTAAACCAGCATTAAAATCTGATTCTTTTGATGTATCTATAGATATCAAAATACCGTTTTCTAGAGTTTCGGTTACCATTGAGCCGAGTCGCTCCTTACTTACAGTTCGTTACTACCACAAACTGTTTGAAAGAAAAGTTAATAAAATATTGGCTTAAATTCTATTGTTGCTAAGCAAAATAAGAGAAAAAGGAAGGGGGATTTTGGGAGTATTTTTCCTAAAGCCTAGGAATTCCAATTGTGATAACTAACACCCGCAAATATAGTATTTTTGAATAATTTTTGAGGCTGAAGATTAACAAGCCCTTTTAGAGAGGAGTTCAGTCAGATTATTCTACAATGTGGAATAAGTAACTATTTCTGATTTTGAATTTTCCGTACTCTTTAAACAATAGGAACTCCGGAATTTCGTTTTCTGTAATATTTCAAATGACATCACATAACAACGTTAATAGCAAATGGAATAAACTTATTCGTGTCCAACTGCATTTTCATATTAGACGCGAAACTGAGCAATCTGAGGCGAGAACTAAAATTTGTTGGTGTTACTGAAAAAACAAATTCGGAACCTTTGGATCGAATTAAAAAGCAAAGGTATAAAAAATATGTATGTAATTTGTTGCTGAAACTCATAATTTCTATATACATTTTTTTTAGGGAGGAGGGTGGGTGGGTGGGGGGGGGTGTTTCATAATGTAATCAAAACGTAGAAATATTGGAAAGCAGTAAATTGCACTAATACAAATTGTTTTGTAACAGATCTGAATCTTTATTCCGTTATACCTGTATATTGTTGACAAATAACCCCCCCCCCCAAAACCTAAATGATTTGTAATGGAGAAGCCTAAGAAGGGTGCCAGCACGAGTAGGAACAGCATTCCCAGGAGTTTCTTGAGAGTCAGCACGTTCTACCTGATATTGTGAACTAGCTTTAAAAACATTTAAGGAAAAATCTCAACCACATGAATCAGAATTTTAGTGTGTCTATTTGTCCTTGGGCTGAAACAGAATTAACACAACCTATCTATTGTTGATCTATTGTTGAAAAAGTAATTTTAATGGTGCAATACTAGAAAAAAAGATTCTAAACAAACAATGGAATGAACAATAAATAAAAAGCAGCCCTTGTACAGTGTGCAGGGCCAGAAACAATTATTCTTCGAACATTTACGTACTGAAGAGTATACATAAAAAAAAAATAATCTCGAAATCATTATGAGAACACAGGCTGTCTGTGGTTTCCCTTGCTCAGGAAATTTAGGGGATATAGAATTTTTTTTTACTCAGGCAGGAAGGAATGGGTACATAGACATGGAGTAGGGCTTATGATGAATAAGGAAGCTGCTAAGTCCTATTTGGGTTGAGAAGGTATTAATAATAGAACGTTAATAGTTCATTTTATGACTAAAAAGTGCATAGTAACAGTCATAGTAGTAAATGCCTTTGAAGAACCGACTGAAAGAGATAGTAGTGACTCAGATGAATTTTAGTTAGCTACAAGAATAAACAGACAGGGTTCCAGGTAGAGATAGGATGTTTTTATTATGAGATTTTTACGCCCAGTCGGGTAGAAATATTATAGATGGTGTCCTATTCTAGGTAAATTTTATGTAGGAAAAGAAAACAGAAATGGGTACCGACTGTTGCAAAGAAGGTATCAAGTGGAGGCCATAGATAAAATTATTGGGAACCTGGAAGATGCAGCAAGACGGCATAATAGTAAAATATTGTACTAGCATGTTAATAAACTGAAAGAGAGTAGTTAATCTGGACTTGTACCAGTTAAAGATAAGAACAGGGACATAATTAATGATAAGAAGAGTTAAAGAGAGATGGGCAGAACATTTTGAGAATGCGCTTGGTGTTGAGTTGTTAGTGGTAGTAGTAGCACAAATGAATTTTTAATATAATGGAGCTACCAGAGGCCCTTTCCATCAAGACGAACGCCCAAAAAACTTTCCCAAAGCATTCAAATTTCAACATATATTAATATGCATTTTTTGGGGGGTAATTTTTCTTCACCAATGAGCATATATACCTTATACATTTGAAAAGATAAAATGGAACGAAAACAAAGATACCTGCAATGGTGTTATTTTTAATTTTCCTTCCTGTTGAGATAACCATTCTTCATCAGATGAATCAATATCATATTCAGGAATATCACCTTGCATGGTAAATGCTAAAAGAAAAAGTAATTGTGAATATCCAATAAATACCACGATCCAGCACTGCATACTATATTACAAGAGAGAGCAAGGGATGGAGAGGAAGAGAAGGAGCAATGAACGTATAGTCAGAGAAGAAAGAAAAGAGAAAAGAAATTTAAGCAATTCAAAATTTAAGGTCCACTTAGCCCCCCAGCCCTCCCTAAGTTTTAATCCGATCCCGTTCCCAAAACATTGCACACAGTGGCATCGTTGAGGGAGGGGTGGCAGCCCCCCCCCCCATAATTTAAAAAAAATACAATTTATTATGTAGTCTAGCTTTAAAACTGTTGCTCGTTTTAAGTGTAAAAACTTACTCTTTACTCTGAGCAGAATTTTTTTTTCAATTAATCCATGGTCGTTTTTAGCTTAAGGAAAACGAGAAAAATAGTGGTCCATTACACTTCATAATATGTTCCACATTAATATTTTCCCAAATATACTGCCTTTGAAACCTTATCATCAAGTAAAAATGCGAGCCTAGTTAATTGAAAAATGTTCTGAGTTTCCTGCTTCGCCACGGTTGCTCAGTTCAATTTTTTTCCATGACATTTCTGGTGTTGATACCGTACTCCCTAAAATCTATCAGTTCAAAATTAGATTCTCTTGTTTGAAAACTTTCAAAAGTGGAAACGGATACAATCTCTACTCTGCAAATAAGACAGAAATGGAATCATTGAAGAAAAGGAAGGTAGATATATAGTGAATACAACTTCCTGAATGAAAAAGAAATCATTGAAAAAGAAAATAAGACTTAGTGCTTTTTATAATGATATTCGTACTATCAAATCCGTACTGATATATTTTCCGTACAATCGTACTGATCAATCCGTACGTATATTCAAACTGATAGGTCAAATCAGTTGTAGTTTGGTCATGGAATTTGGTAGAGGGAGATCCATTCCAGGAACCATTTATTTATTTTTAACTTTCATTTCCAGCATTTAATTGAAACTCCGATTCTCTTATTTGTCATTGAAAAGTCCAATAAGCACTGATAACGTCCTATTCTTTGCGTTTTAGATTCACATACTAGTTCACAAATGTAGGACTGCCTCTATGTACAAAACTATAATGCCTTCTTGCTATTTTTGCTTTTCTAAATATTTCTTTTAACCATCTCCAAAAAAAAGGATTGACATAAATGTGCTAAGAATTATGGGTGAAATTAGTCGCATTTCAAACCAAGCCAGCACTACTTGTGGGACATTTATCTCTGCATCAGCATGCTATGCGAAATGTCTGCTGAGATAAGAATAAAAGGAATTTAAACAAAATATGAATATTTTTCTCACAATTTAGAAATCCTGTGTGCACGTATAAGCGGTACCAGCCCATTCTCTTTTTCTATTGTTATCAGTTTTATCATGTAGCACTAGGAGATTGAGCTTTGCTTGTGAAAAAAAAAAAATCACAAAAAATCATAAATAGTATCTCAGTAAACCACGTAGGCTATATTAAAAGTTTAGTACAACAAATTAAATCTTAAGAGTCAAAATCCATTCAAAATTATGAGCAAACGAATAGCACGATACCCGGGGATAAAGAGTGTGGAACTCTTTAGAGAGCAAGTGATGTCCCATAACAGGCCAAACCAATTCATTTGGAAATTGTTCATGCAGGAATGCAATTTGACTAAGCAGGCAGCAGCCCCCAAGTAAATCATCTTTGTTGGCTACTTTTCCTGTTGGATAATGGAGGACTCTACAATGAATACATACAGAGTTGAGCAGTCCCAATGACTTGCAAATAGCACCTGCGTAGTTTACGGCATCTTTGCAGGTTTTTACTGGATTTTATGCAACAATCTGTTGGCATCGAATAATGCGACGGTGTTATTGTTGTAACATAATATTTTTTTCGTTACTTGTGTACATAATGGTACACACTCACAAAGTGAAGGTTAATCCTAATGAAATATACCAAAATATAATACTTCTATTATTCTGAATATTATGAAGTAAGAATTGTTTTATAACTTTACGCTGTCCAAATTATTTACCCTCGCTCCCTAAAGTGCAAATATATAGCCCAAACTACACAAGTTCAATGTATTCTGTCACCCGTCACTTGTTTTCCACAGAACGTAAGCTAATTGTCTCTTAAAAAAGACAGATAAAACCGGTTTGTTCTCGAATGTCTACCATTCTGTACACAACTACTTCTTTTTTCTTTTGCACTTTCATTTTTGACTCGTTCTGATTCTCGCTGTCCTTTAACAGCACAGCTTCTTTTTCTTCACTCTTATTTTTGACACTCTTGATACTTGCTTTAGCGTATCTGCCCAACCTACAATTCTTTGTTGTTTACTTTCATCTTTGGCAAATTCTGATTCCTGCTGTTGCTTGTAATTCTCGCTGCTGATTATCTTCTAACTGCATACTTCTTTGTTCTCGCGGTCGTATATCTTCTAACCACATTTCTCTGTTCTTAATTTTCGTTTTGATTCTATCTGATCCTCATTGTCGATGTCTTGCAACCGCATGTTTTTCTTCACTTTCGTTTTTGAGTCGTTGTGATTCTCGCTACAATTTATCTTTTAAAGCATATTTCTATATTCTTCCAGTTCGTTTTTGTCTTGTTATAATTGTTGGTTTTGCTAATATTTTAACTACAGATCTCATTTATTTTATTTTCGTTTATCATTGCTTAGGACATTTGTTCAGGGACTTTTGCCTTAGTTGCTTTGACTGGTCTTGTCACTTTTGATGGTCTAGGTCAGTGGTTCTCGAACTGTGGTACGCGTCCCCACATGGGGGTACGCAACAATTTATAGGTAGTACGCGACCGGCCAAAAAAAAAAAAAAAAAAAAAAACAACCCTTTAAGTCTAGAACTGACAATTTTACTTATATTCTAGCTATAGTTTACTTAGTACCGGTAACAGAGAAGAGGTATCTAAAATGTATTGTGGGTAAAAATGGTTTTAGTGTCTAAATATGTTTGAAAACCACTGGTCTAGGTTTTTCATTGTTATCCGTCGTACATTTTTGTTTCTCAGGTCGTTCTCTTGATCTTATCTCATTTGATGGTCCAGTTTTTTTTTTTTTGAGCTTACAGTTTTGTCCTCTTTTTTTTTCTTTTTTTTGTACTCATTTTGTGCTAACGGTACTTTACGTTTCTGTCCCCTAGATATTATGAAACTGCTGAAAATGCCTTTTAAATTTATATCACCGAAAACAGGCCCATGAATTTATATGTTTCTCAATTTTTGTTCTGCAAATGCTTCTAAAACGGTTTTGAAATCTATCTTCCTTGTGTCTTCACGTTCAGTCAACATGATTGTTAAAATAATTAGTATATACTGATATTGTTGATAAAAAAAAAAAACTACGACCACATAGTTTTTCAGTGGTTTTAGCCTGGAAAATGATCTCTCTCCAAAAGCAACGCTTACTGGAATTGTTAAGAACAATTTACAATTTCGAAAATCAATTGTTCATTTTGACGGCAGCGCGGGACCCTTTCAAACGCGTGGCCCGATTGGGGCCAATCGTTTCAATCGCCCTTTTCCCGGCCCTGACTATTGTGGCCTGCAGCAGCTCATTGCTGACAAATCTAGTAAAGGCCAAGCACCAACACTTAAATTTATGACTGTTTAATGTGTGTTTATTGTTTATAATGTATTGCGTAATGTTTTTAAATTCACCAAGTAGCGTATTTGCCAGATAGTTACTTTTCTTCACTACCGCTTGAATAGCATCTACTTCAATAGCACCCCCTCTTGCCCCCCAATAAACAATACTGTAGTTATGCCCCTGATTGCACATATCCTATATTGATAACCTAGGTACACTTAGTGTCTTTTAATTTACCTCGCAAGTTCATCGTGAAAAAGTACCAGGGGCTCATAATGCAAAACTTTTATGCAGATAGCTGACAGAACTTTCTTAAAATTAACTTAATTTCTTGGCTGTTTTAAGGCTTACATGGCGCAAGGACTTCTCAGGTCAGCCAGAGATACGTTATTTATGAGCCAGTTCATGGGCGTCATGGATCAGTAAGTCATTTGGTCATAGATAATCGCCAAGAAAATCCTTCTGGTCCAGGTTCATTGACAATACTAGCCCAATGAACCCCAAGAGACTCAGAATATCATAGCACCCTCGTCACTGAACAATAATCTTTGGTAAAGCCACTGAGCAACTAGAATAGTACGCATTTTGAGCATAAATTATATTGAAGCATTGTAGGCCTACTTGTATTATTTTTCAAGCAATGGCATTATTGCCAGAGCTAGCTGTAGCCAAGGATTATTAATAATTACTGTCTTGAGCAGCTATAGAATTCATCTTAAAGAAAATACATGAAAAAAGGGCCCTTTGCGCGACCCCATTTTTGGTGGATGTTGTTTTTTGGGCGGCGGGGGGCGGGGAGTCCATAAACAATCGACTCGGGAAAATAATTTTCAAGCCTATTGGAAAGAAAGTTTCCTAGTCCTTTTTTTGTGGGGTTCACCCCAAAATGAAATTTGTACAATTATAGGGTTCCTTTGGACCCCGGGCTTATGGTTGTATATTATAAACCGGCCAAACATAAAAAAATTTCAGCCTGCCCCCCTCTCCCAGAATGCCCAATATTTTTTGCTGAACTAGTACTTTTTCTTTTCAATTATTTTCTTCGTGTACTGGGGCTCTCTTTGCCCTTAGACTAGAGGATACAAGTTTCGAGCCATTCGGTAAAATACACACTTTTTGTTCCTTTTTCCAATTAGTCATTTCCTTTTTTTTAGCCTACATTGTGATCCCTTTGCCCCATGGGTTTTCAGATACAAGTTTTTAAGTTGGTCCAGGAAAAATAAATTTTCCCCCCTTTTTTTGGGAGTGCCATCGTTTTTTATCTGTCAGTTTGATTGTGTACTGGGGATCCCACGTTGCAAGAACTTCAGAATTTAAGTTTCGAAACTGATCCAGCATATAAAATTTATTAATCTGCCAAAAAACAAAACGAAAAAAACAAACACCCACAAAACACACAGATTGTTTTGAAAAACACAATAAACAACAAATCGACAACCCCCCCCCCCCCCGCAAGGAAAAAATCAAACAAAACAAGCAAAAGACAAAAAAGAGACAAAAGTAAAAAAGGAGAAATAAAACATACACACAATAAAAAGGAAAAATACCTATCAGCCGCCAGTTGACTTCGCTGATACGGAAATGCGCTTTTCGCCATTTACAGGCCTCACTTTTTAGGGAGAGCGGACATGTACCCAAATTTATTATATTGGGTCCCCTTGGCCCAGAAACTTATGGAAGTAAGCTTCAAACCATCACCCCCTTCTCCCACGGCAAACAATTTGAAGTTGTCCCGGGGACTATGGGGGACCATGTCATTCCCAAAGGCAAGTTATTGAACCTTTCTTTTATGCTAAATAAAAGGGCTATACCAAAATTCTGATCGGATGTCTGAGGAAAAAGAGGGTGTTAGAGGAAGCTGGTTGCCCTTCAATTTTTGGTCACTTTAAAAGAGCACTAGAACTTTTTATTTCTGTTCAAATGAGCCCTCTCCCGATCCTATATTACCATGGTTTGATACGAGCATTCCTGGGGAGAGAGAAAAAGCAATCTGTGATCTTTCTTCTGACAAAAATACAAAATTCCACTCTGTAGACAGGAGTTAGAAACCTCAACAACAGGGTTCTCTGATATGCTGAATCTGATGGCGTGATTTTCATTAAGATCCCAGGACTTTTGGGGGTGTTTCGCTCTTTTTTGAAAATCAGGCAAATTTCCTCAGCCTCATAGCTTTTGATGGGTAACATTAAACTTAGAGTTTTAAATATTTGGAGTCAGCATAAAAGAGAATTCTTTTGATGCATCTCCGGTTATTAAAATTCCGTTTTATAGATTCAGTTAGCATTGGGCCGAGTTGCACCTTACTTACACGAACTGTTTCAAACGCAAAATTCAAACTCTTTTTGCCCCCTCCATTTCCCCCAAAAACATATTTTGGCCTATTTGAGGCATCATGAATCAATACAACAAATTATTTTCAATAGTTTTGTCTTCATTGAGGTCCCCTTGCCCCTGTCAACTGGCCCTATAAGCTTAAGCCAATCGGAGAGCATAAAACGTGTCGCCCAGTTTCAGGTGTCACATATCAATAGCCTACAACCAAACCAACATGCTTTGTTTTATTGAGGTCTACCTGGTCTGTAAGTTTCACGCCAATCATAGACGAAACAAATTTTAGCCCCATTTTTAGGCGTAACAAATCAACACAATAAAAATCATTTCCGAATTTGTGTTTTTTTTTTAAATCTAGTTTTCTTTCTTTAAATAAATTATGTCGCAATAACTTGCTCTATTGCCTTCTTTAAATAGTTCAGAGCTATGATTGGGAGTTATGAGTAATATCAGATTTGTATAAATAGTGGATAAAAAGTACTGCAACATGAACGTAAGTTATTTTCCACCGACGAAGAATTTTATAACTTGCATTTAAACAAAGCACATGAACCATCTAAGCATATATCAAGAGCAAACAAGACTTGACCATACATGCGATATATTGTATTGGATTACAGAGGAGACATAGAAAAATATTGCGGCCTGGTTTCTGACGTAACGAATCTATAAAAAAAAACGGCAACAATCTTTGAAATTTTCCCGCCATTAAAAAAAAAGCAATTTTGGCCTTTTTGGGCCCTATTTTCAGAGACGTGACCATGCTCCAAACTAATAATCTGTCGTACATTATGATCCACTAGGCCATGGGACTTTCGGCCCTAAATTTCTATTTATCCGGGAAAATAGTTTGTTGACCCCTTTTCGCGAAACCAACGTTTTTCTCGAGCATGGGATTCCTCCTGGCCCAAGGAGTTCCGGTTTTTGGGACACAATTTTGAGGGATACCTCTCCCCGAAACTTAAATTTTCCGTGAATTCGGCTCCCCTTAACCCAAAACTAAAAAGTTTTTGGTAATTCTTGTCTCCAACATAAATTTATTTTGTGCATATGCCCATGAGCTTAAAGGGAGTAATTTTCAAACCATTTGGGGAAAAAGTTGGTTGGCATTTCTAGGGGGGGGGGGCAATATTTCCACCTTCTCCTTTTCCTTGTGCATTGTGGTTCACATGGTGCCATGGCTTGAGGATAAAAGTTTCAAGCCAAACATCAAAGAAGTGTTGCCCCTTTTTCAACCCATTTTTGGAGAGCCGTGTCCCAAATACATTTTTGATACATTATGTCCCTCCTGGCCAAGCACATAATGACACAAGTTTGAATCTTATCAAGGGTAAAAAAAATTGATCCGACTCCGGTCCCCTAAACACCTTCCCCCTCCCAACAAGACATGTGTCCCTCTTCGTACAGGACGCACAAACCCTGAAAGCTCCGAGCCAATTGGATATCCAAGATCAAACATATCTACCTGTAAAATCCATCAGTAAGCAATTAGAAATTTGCCGGATCTACGGCCTTTACCCAAGGCGCTCGGACTGAGGAAGGGGTCATGTCACCTCCGAAGCCTTACCATAAAGCTTACTGACCCGAAAGGTCCTCTCTTATTGTAAAGTACATAGTTAATTTCGGATAATAATACTTTATTTTATAAAGCAAATATAATAAATGAGCTCTTTTCTTGGTGTTATGTTCTGAAAAAAGTCAAACTTGCAATATAAAAAGACAGGTTTCAGGGAAAGGTACCCCTACTTGTAATTAGGGCATCCTAGGTATGGTATTAAAAACAAAGAGTTAATTAAAAAAAACTTGTTAAAAAAACAAGAGCGACATTATAGCTTATAAGGATTACAAATTATTCTGTAAATGAGGGAGGGGTGGCGGGGGGGGGGGGGGGTCACCCTCCTTAGCCCTCGACTAGGGGTCTGAGATGTTCTGAATTTGATAGTGTGATTTTCCACAAAATCACTTTCCTTTTTGGGGCGTTTCTCCCTTTTCTAAAACGAGACACATTTAATGCTAATAACATTTCACGAGTAACTTTAAATTTCCTGCGTTTAACATAAAAATGAATCTCAGTATCCATCAGTAACGATAAGACAGTAAAAATAGAGTAAAGAAAAATGAAGAGGAAACGCCAGAACGCGACAAACTCGACTAGGGGTCTGAGATGTTCTGAATTTGGTAGTGTGATTTTCCACAAAATCACTTTCCTTTTTGGGGCGTTTCTCCCTTTTCTAAAACGAGACACATTTAATGCTAATAACATTTCACGAGTAACTTTAAATTTCCTGCGTTTAACATAAAAATGAATCTCAGTATCCATCAGTAACTATAAGACAATAAAAATAGAGTAAAGAAAAATGAAGAGGAAACGCCAGAACGCGACAAACTCATGAATATCTGAAATTAATACTCCATTCAAGGAAAAATAATCAAAATGAGAGTAAAAATAGAATGCAAAGGCAACGTGGATAAAAAATGACTCCTACATGTTGCTGACTATTTCTTTGTACATAGTATGTGCTAAGTGTAGACACTTGAAAAGCTTCTTCCTCCTGATCATGACCTCAGCAAAGAGATCTGGATACCACAGGGTGCTGATATCTGATGATTCGTTTCCCAGGGAAAGGCTAAGCAGGTATTTTGCAAACTTGAGGAACACACTACAGATTTTTATTTTTACACCTACAGTAAATATTTAACAGAGGTGTAACAGGGTTAAAATACAAGGGGTAGCAAAAGAATTATAAATTTGTACCAAATGCAGCAGTTATATAGATACTGGCAAGACAGAATTATCCCATACTGAGTAGCCTTGAGGTTAGACCCAAATAACAAATAAGGTGGATCACTGAAGCTATCGAAGTAGCTGCATTATTTTTTAGCATGAGGGTAACAGGCACTGACTTTCTGGCGACTGTTAAGAAGTATCATCTTGCTCTTGCTGTAGTTGAATTCTAGGCCTACGTTTGCACATTCCTTAGGCAAGACACTAAAATTACTCTCTATTTCACAAACAGATCTACTCGAATTCATAATCTCTTTAACATGAATAAGAGACGACTCAATCCCAAGGAAAATAAAACAAGTTTTCAATGGCTTCTGAGACTTAATGATAATGTTGTTATTAAAGAGTCAGTGATGATAAAGCCCCTTGGTAAATATCTTTTCTCTCACTGGTATATTTGGGATCAGCATGAAAAATATATTCGTTGAAGTAATCTTTTAGTCAGAATCTTTTTTTTATATTTGGTTTCTACTGGCACAGCTAGCTCTTTACTAACAGTTTGTTACCACAAAGGAAGTTCAAATTAGCACAGTTTAACGGCTTTAAACAGGTTAGAAAGTTTAAATAGGTTGTTATCATAAGCTGTAGTACAGTTTTAGTCTAACAATGCTTCAAGAACGGAGATCTACTCTAAAAAAGCGCACATCCTAAAAAAATCTCTTGACAGGGGTTGGCAGGCTGAATAACATGAATCAATGTTCAGGCTATTTCACAAATTTTGATGATGGTTCGTTTGAAAGAATGTTGTTATTAGAGGACATTCTCCCTATTGTTTTCATCTCTGGGTTGGGATGCACATGAATGTAAGCTTTCATTTTATATTTGGACTGTTTCTGCAAAAAAAGATAGGTGACCCCCCCCCCGTAGGCACCTATAATGCAGGCAATGCAACTCAAAAACAATTTCAGGACAGGCATTGGCGGGCTGAAATGAAAAGAAAGAATTTTCAGGTCATATTCCCAATTTTGATGATGGAATAACTTAATAGTCGTTTGAAATAACTTTGTTCTTAAAGGACACTCACCCCATTGGTGTCATACCTGGGTAGGGATGCACACAGATTTAATCTTCCATTTTATATTTATTTCTACACAAAAAAAAGAGAGGAACAGTCGCCCCTTAGGCAGATACAATGCAGACAAATCGATTCAATTTATACCCAATTCATTTCTCCAAGTGAAAGAAGAATCAACTTACCAAAACAAAACTGAAAAATAACTATGGACATAAAAACTGTGTAGTTTTCATCAAGCCGCTTTTGGGTAGTGCTGCCCACCTTTTTCTTAAATAGAATTTTCTTATTCTATTAGTGTTTTGTGGGTTACTCTTAAATTAATGAAAACATAATATATATATATATATATATATATATATATATATATATATATATATATATATATATATATATATATATATATGTATATATATATATATATATATATATATATATATATATATATATATATATATATATATATATATATATATATATATATATATATATATATATATATATATATATATATATATATATATATATATATATATATATATATATATATATATATATATATATATATATATATATATATATATATATATATATATATATATATATAAAATTGAATATATTTCTGTGTGTTGTAAGTATTTTCGAAGGCCATATTGCCTTTCTATGATGTACAAATAACAGTTCAATAGGGATAAATCCTTTTATTTGTCAGTGAAACAAACACACAATCTCTTGATATTTTGGTCACATATACAGTGATTGTCTTCAGCAGACAAACAACAGTTCATCTGCTGAAAGTGACTACCTAAAGCCTTGAAAATATTACCAACAGCTTAAAAAAAAAACAGAAGTCTATATGCATAAAAATGAATGTATGTCTGTGTTTCCTGTATGTATTACAACACCATCAATCCTATCACCCAGAAACTTTTAGAAATTGTTTAGTACACTTTTGCAAAGGTTTTAGATATAAACTTTGTTTCTACCCCCCCCCCAATGTCCTCTAAATCTTCTGAACACTTTCCACAATGACTGAAATTAGAGACCCCTGAACACAAATACTTGACAGTTACTTCCATTCACATTATTCACATTTTCTGAATGTTAGTTATCCAACAATGCCTGGGGGATAAGTTAATAATCCTAACTTATTTTTTGAAACATCTTTAAATTAAATATAGTTGTAATATTATATAACTTTCCATGAAGGGGGAGGAAGTTTTCCCAGGGAAATTTTTCAGGGGGGGGGGGATTTTCTTTCTTTTAAAATTGCAGCAATGCACAGCCGTTAATTTAAATTTACATAAAAATCAGTCTTCTGGCATGTCCATTGTAGTGATGGTATGCTGAATCAACAATTGGATTTAGAAGGATTGATGTTTTTCAGAATTAGAATTGGGAATACACTTCCAATTTTTGAAAAAATTTCACTGTGTATAAATTTTTAAAAAAAAAAAAAAAAAATTTAGGGGTGACGCCCTAAAGTCATCTAACTGTTATCAACAGCCTAAAAAAACTGACAAAAAAAACAAGCATTTTCAGAATGGTGGGTTTTATAAGAATCAAGATATCAAGGTGGTATTAATAAAAATTTGGCATCCTCCCATCACCAGCATACTGTTAATAAACTTCAATTCCTTAGTCTTGGCTACTAGCGAAAAAAGGTTTGATAAGTAATGAGATCCCTCCCCTGGTTTGATTAGTATATAAGGCAGTTCGTATTGCAGGATTTCTGTAAGGTACTAAAAGATATTACCAGTCTTGTAAAAATGGATCAATCTACGAAATTTAGACCAATTAATACTGGCACACAATCAAGGCCAGACTACCTAATAGACTGCATCAAATGGTTTCCAAGCAGAAACACAAACAGGGAAAGCTTGCACTTCCATTCAAACACAGATATTTTACTCCTTTTTTTTATATTGCTGGAAAGTTTATTCAGTTCACGAAAAAAAAAACTGGTTCTTAAACAAGACAGCATAGAAGCATGCAAATAAATCCCCCCCCTCTGTTGGGCCTATGCACCTTTACCAGGGAAATACAAGAAAAATTTGATCTAAAACAGATTTCAGATTGTTGACTAGGAAAAAACCTTTAGTTCTGTCAAACAATTTTGGCTTTACACCATGAACCAATATATATATTTTTTGGGAGAGAGGAGAGTGGAGGGATTTGAAGAAGTAGATAAACAGAAAATTTAATGGGAAAAATTCGAAATAATGAAGGGAACTTGTCAAATGTAGACTGAAGCCCCATTGTGGCTGATCCATGCATATACCCATGTGCACATGTAATGCAGGTTCAGGAATATTGCTTGCTAAACATTCTATCAGGACAAATCCCAAACTTACAGCTCCTAAATCACAACTTTAAGAGGGTTGAGGACTCGCATCTTTTTTGAGAGCTCCCCTTTATTTGCACCAAAAGAAACCAGATCCAACCAGCCCTTAACAAAATTTTATCTATGATGAAAAGGCAACATAATCTGAAAAGCCATTTGATATATTTTTTTTTTTTAATTATTGATATTTCTTAAAAGTGTTCAAGCATTTAAAAGCTTATAAACAATAAGACAAATAAAACGCTAGAATGGATTCTAAGTCATATGACAAACAAAATAAAGAAGATTACTTACGTTGCATATGAATAAGTTGCCTTGACATTTTGACTTTGTCTGGGTAACATCTTTTATATCTATCTTTATCCTGAACATTGAAAACTTCAGGGACTGGAATGGCTTGGCCAGCTGCTAAGGCTCGTTGTAAATGGTGTTCCTGATTTAAAAAACATGAAATGCTTAAGTAAACTTCACAAAAAAATTTAACAAGCTGGCATAAGTAATGATGTCTATGGGTCTAGCTGGAGAAGAGGTGGGTGGGGTGGGGAGGGGGAGGGGGGTAGACCTCCCACTGAAACTGAAATTTGTGTACAAAAAGGAATAATTTCTTTCTAAAGAAAGGTAGCTAGAAATTTCCAATGCTGTTTTCCCTATTTCCCAATACAAATCCTGGCTTTAGGCTTCCCACACTCTCCCCTGAAAGTGGTACAAAGGACTGTCTGCTGGAAATTGAAAAAAAAATAAAAATAAAAATGTGATCTAACCTCCAATAACACAATTATATCTATGTCAAAACTTTGCCAAGATATTACATGTATACAAAAAAAAAAAAAATTGTCATACCTCTGAACTTACTTCTATGCCCCCTGTATCAAATATGTGATCACAGCTACGGGACCTCTGCTGCTGGACGACAGGTCATGAAAGCAGAACAACAATACCCTACGTGCTAGCTTTAGCAATATTGATTCTCTTACAAACAAGCTTCTGGATATCCAAGTGCTCTTAAAAGAAGATGCAGATACTGCTGGGTTAGTGAAGATTCTGCCAAAATTTACTACAATTCCTGTTACCGAAAGTTCGTTGCAGATATCTGGATTTCAGTGCTTTACTAACCTGTGGCAGCCAAACTGCAGAAGAGGAGTTGGTGTCTATGTCAGATAAGGTTTCCAGGTTTTGTCTTATTAACCATCTAATTTTCAATGTACCCTGGGTGGAAAGTTTATGGCTTGATATTACTCTTTAAGAAAAAAACGTATTGGTATATATAGAAACCCTAATGCACCTGGTCTTGATGATTGTGAAATATCTCTCAAAACAATCATTGATGAAATGGCATCTTTAGTCTCACCAATGGTTGCATCTGATTTGACAATTATTGGTGACTCCCCTCAATCAGGTTGGTTGATGGTCTTGGTCATGCAGCATCAAGTAATGGAAATTCACCATTTGTGTCTTTTCTATCTGATAACTTCCTTCACTGAACAGTTGATAGGCCACCAAAGCATCATGGCAACCAGAATCTTTCCTTGTTGGATCTTGTAATTATGAGCAATCCATATTCCCTCATCAGAAAAGATTTTTTTTCTTCCAGTTGGCAACAGATGACATGAGCAGCAACATGATCAGGACCAAAAGATGGAAATAGCTATCATTCAGTACCAATCAACAGGAAGGCAGCAAAGGGGGAGACCAAAGAACACACTTTGCCAAACTACAAGAGGGAAATTCTCAACGTGAATACGTCCATGCAACCCCATTGGGAAGACAATATGGCAGCAGCCCATTTGAAGGACTGGCATCTCTTCATTCATGCCCTAAGTACCTCCAGAGGCGCAGGAGTATCAAAGGTCTAAGGGTAAGTTGGCAACAGCAACCACTCAGGCATCTTTTTTATGTGTTGAATAGTTGTCTGCAATCTAAACTTTGTCCTTAAACTTTCATTGACTATCAAGAAATACAGAGGGAAATAGCCTCAGTAAACTGGTCAGAATTAATCATTTCAGATATCAATGCATCATGAACAAATGCTAAGGAAGCCTATCAACTAAGAAGAAGCACTCCTGTGTCATCTATCAAAAACAGCCAAAAATACTTCCATTCATCACAAAGGATGCAAAGAGAACAATCAACAGGAAAGCCAGAGCCTGGAAAAGGTACAAAAATAAGAAAATACAGGAAAATTGGCAGACATATGTGAAAGCTCAGAACCTTGCCTTGGATACAATTAGGAAACTGAAGTCTGAACATGAGAAGATTGCCACAGATATCAAGGCAAACCCCAAATCCTTCTAGAGACACGTTTTTGTCAAAAATCCTAACTGCCAAACCACCATTCCTGACCTCAAAAAGAACAGCATAATCCACTCATCACCAGTAGACAGGGCTAATGTATGAATACCCAGTTTACCTCTGCTTTCACTATCCAATCTTGCCTGATTATCCCTGCAGTACCACCAGATTTAATATCTAATCCAATGCCTGAATTGTCAGTTTCTAAAGAAATAGTCTTAACAAGCCTTGATATACTTGATGTTAACAAATCCAAAGGATCAGATGGGATACACCCTAGGCTTCTCAAGGAGTGCTGAAATATTCTCAGTTCTCCCAGTGTAGACTTTTCCAGATGTCCCTACAAAATGGAGAACTACCTGTCAGATTGGAAAACATCCTATATCAAACCAATCCAAAAAAGGCCCCAAAAACCATGCAGAAAACTACTGTCCCATCAGTTGAAAAGGTACTTGAGAGCTTTGTCAACAGAGCTCAAATTCTGCACTTTGAAGCTAGCAACATTGTTACTTCCACTCAAAATGGCTTCAGATCTTTAATATCCATTGAGACTAACCTAATACAGACATATGAGTATGTCACACCATTGTTGGATAAAGATTTCCCTGTTGACATGGTACTCCTGGACCTCTCAAAAGCATTTTACAGGGTTTGTCATGAATTCCTGGTCACCAAACTAAAAGCAATTGCTGTTGATGATGTTATTCTCCAGTAGTACAGTGGATACAGAGTTTTCCTTTCAGAAAGAACACAAGTTGTAAGAGTTCCTGACTCTCAAGCTGTCCCCATTTCTCCTCATCTACAACTGTTTTAAGCAGCATTCCCCAGGGGACCATTCTTGGATCAAGTCTCTTCAACTTCTATACAAATAGTGCACCGAACCTTCTGTTGAGCCTCCTCATTCTTTATTTATTTATGAATAAAAAATATGGTAAGCCTTATCAAGCTTGTTGCACTAAACAATTATAAAAAAGTCTCTGACAATGTTGACAACATAATACACAAATATAATTCTGTGATAAGTTACACAGTCTGAAAACATAATAACTGAAACATACAGAAACATGCCGAACTAACTGAAACATATCTGATAATAGCTGAAACATACCGAAAAGTAAGCCTACAAAATACTGATGATTCAAAACTTGTTGGTAAAGCAGCTACCCCCTCTGACCTGCAATCTATCCAAAAGGACCTTGACATTCTTAGGACTTGGGCTGATATATGGCACCTCTCTTCCAATGCTGATTAATGCCATGCAATCCACTTTGGCAATCACAATCCACATCAGCAGTACCTTCTCCAAGGTAATCCCCTCTTTGCAGTTTCTGAAGAAAGAGATCTTGGAGTCATTGTGGATTGTCAATTTAAGCTCAGCACCTATGAAAAATCTGAATTGTTGCCTGCCCTCCACTTTCTCAGAAACATTAAAAGAACTATCTCCAGCAGATGCCCAAAAGAATTTATGAAGCTCTACAAGGCACTAGTTTGCCTGCACCTAGAGGTTGGAATGTCCCTGGCATGACCCTACTTCAAGAAGGATAAAGAAATACTAAAAAGAGTACAACAACAAGCAATTAAAATGGTCAAAGGCCTCATACAAATGCCCTGCAAAGAGCATTCACATCATTTGAAGCTTCCTACTCTCACATACCAGAGGAAACATTGCAACATGATTGTGGCCCACAAAATTATTTCCAAAAAAATATTCTCCCTGGTCTACTTGTCCCCCCCTAAAATGTTCTGTGACTAGAGGGCATTCCAAGAAAATCTTCAAAAAAAACTCCTGAATCTGAGAAAGAAGCCATTCCTTTAGCCAGGAAGTAACAAACTTGTCAAATCAACTCTCTGAATATACAATGGCTACTGATTCAAAAGGTGCATCCAAAGGAAATCTCAAAAAAAGAATGGCTACAGTAGGAATTCCTGTACAACTGGGAAGCTGTTGAGTCCTCAACCTAAATGTAGCAAGCAACCATATTAAACAACCCACATAAGTCATCACAGAGCATTACAAGGATGGAAAATCCTTAATTTGCTCCCCTGAAAGCCACCTGAAGCCAGCCCTACAGTACCAAGGTAATAATCTAGTAAACATGTGCCCACTTGCCCCCATTTGATGCCACTGCAAGATTTACATAAAGGGTTGCCATTCAAGAAGTACCATGTGACAGGAAGGTTTGAACCATAGCCCCATAGTTTCCAGTTGTAGCTTCATCAAATCATAGTGTCACAAAACAACACTTCAAAAAAAAATCCCTAGGTCCATTGTATTTCAGAATTCAAAGTTTTCTGGACTTCAGATTGAAAACAGTTTAAATAGCAACCATGATTAGTAATGGGTCAAAATTGCTTAAAATCAGACAGTCTGGACATCTTATAAGGCACAATCATTCAGGGAACTACCTTAAAGATTAAATGCTCATCATGAAAATTGATAAAACGTGATGAACTGAATTACAGTAAAAAAAAAAAATTGAAAAATTCATAATTTCCATTAAATTTAAATAAAAAGCAAGCCATTAAGATTGTCATAGTCAAAAAATCTGATTGAAGGATTTCATTTAAGGTTTCCAGATCTACTAAATAATACTCTCATTATACATCCATGCACTTCTCCTACCCCCTCCCTCCCCTAATGAGAACTGATATAGCCCAAGGCTTTACATAGAGTTAAAAAAAAGGAATAAAATTCTGAATATGGGCCTATTTCCCATCTTGGAAAGAAGTTGAGTTAAGTGAACAAAGCTTTCAGGCATGTCTCTAAAGCCTGAACTATGTTTTGAGAAGATATTTTGAAATATCTACCCCTATCCTGTCCCATACGAAAGGACAGCAGCCTATGGTGAACATGGACAAACTTTGTGCTATAAAAGCAACACTTTTCTGCATCCTCAATGCTAAAGCTTTGAAGAATTTGGAAAAATATATTTTAAAAAATCATAAGAAGACTTCAAATCATGTATTATTTTTTCTAAATGTAGAAAAAATGCAAGTAGACTCAAACCAAAGTAAAGGAAAAATCATATTTTTTTCCCCCCAAGGTTATTGCAGGAATGACCTGTTTTCTCTGCAATTTTCTATGCATTAGAAATATTCCAGAATAAAAAAGTAAAACTCTAGATGAGGGTCTATTGTTTATGTTTGAAAGCAGTTGTGTTAGACAAATAAAACTTTCAGGAATGAATCCAAGATTTTATAAAGCTGCCACCTTTATCCTTCCCTAATTTCTAGTCCTTAGGATATTGCATAGATGACAGGTCTATTACTTATCTAAGATTTTGAAAAAAAAGAATGAAACCTTGATTTTGGGGTTTTGTCACTTTTTCATTGGCTCTAGTCTTTCAAAACATAATTTTTATTATTTCAGTAGGATTTTAAGGGATATATCAAGGCATTATTTTTCAAAATTTAAGGAATATATGGACAAATATTTAAAACCTTATAAATCAAGACTGAGAAAAGGTATGAAGCTCAAAAAACTTTTCTTGTGTCTCTCTTGAGCAGTGGATCTACTTCTCAAGGTTTTCCTTTCATAATACATAGCATAAAGATTGCAAGAGATCCTCAAAAGTAAATGGCCTTTAGAGAGAGAAGGGTGAAGGCAGGTACTTCAAAATACCTTCCCAGATAATTATTGAAATTCTAGATCCATTCCTAAGTTTTATCCCCCTAAATCAAGTATTCTCCCAAATAGCAAGAAGCCCATTAACTAGAACTTTATCAAGCCTCTTATCTAGGATTTCACCAGTGATTTTTTCTTTAAATTGTTTTTTCTTTCTTTAAAAATATCATATTTACTCATTCCTTGAGTCATCATGTATCTCTTCATAAACATTTTTTCAAACTAATCTAAAATATTCTGCCACTTTGAAATACTACAAACAATTATATGATATTGTAAAATATTTTTAAAAATTCAATGAAACATTGAATCTAATTCAAAAAACTTTCTGCCTATTATCATTACTACAATTTTTGAGTAGTTCTGAATATTACCTAAAGGATATACCTGGCCTAATTAGGGAGGAGGGGGTCACTTTTGTCACAACAGCAGCCATTATATTTGGAAAGAGTATTGATAGGAGAATCTACTACTCCTGTTATTATAGCATTTTCTTCAAAGGAGTCTATAGTCTGCAATGTTATTCAATAGGACAGCAATGACTATTTCATTTGGAAATGACATTGAATAGAGAATATAATGGTTTACCTCTCTTTTTTCCCTATCTGATATCTGTCAATAAGTAACTTTAACCATTTCTTTTCTACTGAGACACCAGATTTATGATTATTGATAGAATAAGAATGTTTATAAAAGCATTTTACTAAACTTGATTGTCAAATTTCAAAGCACAGAACAGTAAAATTTATAAGTCAACAACTTTGCTCCTAAAATTGCCAAATTTATAATCTAAGCTAAGAACTCAAGCAAAGTGTAGTTAGACAGCTCTTCTGAAGGAAACTGAAATCAAATCCTTCACACCATCCCAAATATGCAGATAACAATAGGCTAAGCTCTTAACCTAAAAATAAGCTCTTAGGCTATAAATGAAATTACAGGATTTGTATTGTAAATTTTATTTTCAGAGAAATGATCATTACATACTTCTATATTTTAGAAAATCTGACCAAGGTCAACAACAGCTTCACAAATACAAAGAAGTCCACTTTGCTGTGATGATGCTTACACAAATGGATTTCAGATGTACAATAGTTTTTAAAATCACTGGAGTTTTATTGTGGCATAGCCATTGATTGTTCTTATTAGTAAATTTCAATTTAGTCTAAATTGTATACTTTAATTGCATTAGTTTGTAGACTTAACTAGATTCTTGGCTATTGTGTTGAAAAAAGACTCATCATATGTTTTTCTTTCTCTAAAACATTAGCTGCTTGGGGTAGTTCTTGAATGTTCAGGGGTCTTCTTTGACCAAGGGCCCTCTTGGCCTAAACCCTAGTAGCTGGCAAGTTCCTAAACCCAGTTGCAACTTAATTGGAATGTAGCATAGTATCAAAATGTCAGATGAGCAAATCATTTTAATCTTGGCTACAACACTGATAGTTAAACATGAGACAAAATCCCAAAATATGTCTGTATACTTCTAAATAACAAATAGGCTATTATATGTAGACAATGGGCAAATTTCAGAGTTTTATTTTGACAAAAGAAACTATTCAGAAGGAAACATGTTAAGAAAATAATTCCTACTCTATATTATGCAGAAAAAAATGTAGTTAGCACGTTGTGAAGACACTTTTACTATACTTCCCATAATTTGCAAATATATAGCCCAAATTATATATTTCCCATGTTTTTCTGTTTCTTGATTTTTTTCAGTTTTGACTGAATTGATGGGTTGAAACAAGTGATGCATAGGAAATATATAATCTGTACTATATGACTGTACATTAAGGGGGATTGAGGGTAAAGTATACCGAAAGAATCATTGACTTAATTAACTATATTCATTAACCATATTTTTCCTGTATACCAACACTTCTTCTCAGTCTGTTCTGTTCTATTCTGGAATAGCTTGTTCAAAACCACCATCTACTATCAAACCCTGAAAGCCTTGAAGAAGGGAGTTGAACAAGATTGGGTTAATGATGATTGGAGGATAGACTTGGATGTCAGAACAGAACTCCAAAACATCCCCAGCAAGATTTTTGGTAAATTTCTAGGTGGCACTACAATTTAGCTAGGATGAAAGTGAAACATCATTTGAAGACTTAACTTGATTCTTGGCTATTGTGTTGAAAAAAGACCCATCATATTTTTTTCTTTCTCCAAAACATTAGCTGCTTGGGGTAGTCCTTGAATGTTCAGGGGTCTTCTTTGGCCAAGGGCCCTCTTGGCCCAAACCCTAGTAGCTGGCCAGTTCTTAAACCCAGTTGCAATAGGTAACTTAATTGGAATGTAGCATAGTATCAAAATGTCACAAGAACATATCATTTCAATCTTGGCTACAACACTGATAGTCTTGGATGTCAGAACAGAACTCCAAAACATCCCCAGCAAGATTTTAAGGTAAATTTCTAGGTGGCACTACAATTTAGCTAGGATAAAGGGAAACATCATTTGATGTCTTTTTTATGCTTTCATAATACAATAATTGCTTCTGTTGAAAATTGCATCTTGAGCCCTTATAGGGGCCCCAAAGGTATTTAATTTTGTAACCACACAAAGAAGTTACTAAAAAACCTACAAAAAAACTTGATTTTCAATTCAGTAAATATTTACCAAATCATATTATTGAGTTAGGAATAAAGTGAATACACCATTTGATGCCTTTTTTATGCTGATTACAAATATAATAATCATTTCTATTGGAAATGAAAGGTAAATATCTACCAAATCATATTATTGACTTACACATAAAGTGAATATACAACTTGATGCTTTTTTTTATGCTGATTACAAATATAATAATCATTTCTATCAGAAGTGAATTTCAGCCCCCCCTATATATGCCAATTCAGGGTATATGTTTCTACAATCGGGGGGGGGGGGTAAAGTTTAAACTTACCTCCCATTTACATCAGAAATAAAATTTGCCCCCACTCCCCTAATGTAGAAATATATACACTGAATTGGCATATATAGGGGGGGGGGCTAAAATTAATTTACAATAGAAATGATTATTATATTCATAATCAGCATAAAAAAAGGCAACAAGTGGTATATTCACTTTATGTGTAAGTCAATAATATGATTTGGTAGATATTTACCAAATGAATTTCAGCCCCCCCCTAACCTAACCCCCATGCCCCATATGTGCAAATATATATCCTGAATAGACATATAGCCTATAGGGGGGGAGGGGGGCTAAAATTCATTTCTGATAGAAATGATTGTTATATTTGTAATCAGCATAAAAAAAGGCATCAAATGGTATATTCACTTTAGTTGTAACTCAATAATATGATTTGGTAAATATTAACCACAGTTTATATAATTATCCAGTAAGTTTACTGCAGATGATTTCTGGCTCTTCATTCTCAGTGTGAACAAAAAAGCTCCTCCCACTTATTTGTGCACTTATTGCTGAGCTAGCCAAGTGGTTTTGTCAGTACTTGTTCCTTAGGTGACTATTCTTTGTCTACCTGTGAAAAGATCTAATGCTGCTTATGTTTATACATTCTATGGAGCACTCGCACCTTGGTCTGGGTTTTTATAATGGGTGAGATAGGGAAAGATCATACTGCTAATTATATAAACTGTGATATTAACCTTCAATTCAAACTATTTTCTTAACATTTCCAGTTTTTCAAATGCTGTCAACGAAAATAGTGCTGAATTTTGTAATTTGAAACTCTGACAGTCAAAAGCTAAAGTAGAATTTTACCAGATTTTGTTCTTTTAACATGCTTCATTCTCAATTTAAATTTCCAAGAAACAACATTAACAAAATAGATCACAGCTTAAAAGTAAATCCATGTTCATATCCTATTCAGGAAATCTTTTCTGCAAAACTTGCTATCTATTCTATAACAACAAGTATTTCTTTAAGCCCCTCCTTCAGTAAGGTCATTCCTGTTCAGTCACATGTCAAATATTCAAACTTTCTGCCTTGACGTGTAAACAAATATGGCGGATGTCGGCCATGATTAATTAGAAAAAAAATTCTGAACTTACAGATTCCTCTTCCTTTTCCATTCCAGTAGGCATTTTAGGAACTATTCTATTTATATGTGAAATATCTACTTCTTTTGAATGGTAGATAGCCAGGGGTTTTGAGCTATCCAATGTTTTGGCACGAAAAGATAGCTTGCTCATCTTGGACTGGGAAAGAAAGACCAACAAAAATGCCAGTAGCTCCTAAAATCGAGTACCCTCGTAGGGTATGTGGATTAATTTATGTTCACAAGTCACTCTTTCATCTTCTAAGCATAAAATGTGTCTTATTTGACTGCCACTTAGCTTAATATCCACGAAAATATTTTCCAGTATTTTTCATTTTTCAATAGTTACAATACAGAAAATGGCGGAGTACTGTTAAAGTTCTATTCCACATTTTGCCAAACTGGGCGGGGCTTTAAGAATGACGCCTGCGCATTTCATTCTTTGAATAAGATGGCAGGTATGTATAAGACAGCTGCTAGAGTGTCTGACTATAAAAGACGTAGAAATTATGATTATCTAGATATGTAACTTGTTTCAGAGAGTATGGGGTTGCATCTAAGGAACAAGATTCAGGAGAAGATTTACAAACTAACCAAAAAAGATCATGTTGCGTTCTTGTGTTAATTTTGAAATGGTAGTGCTCGCCCTCTATTATTTGGAAAATGTGTAGTTTTTTCAGATTTTTTGGGGCATATGACGGGGAGACTTTAAGTCCCCAGTCCTAGTTTCGATTGGTTTTAGTTAATTCTTGAAAAAATAAAGTTTTAGTTTTATTTGCAATGAGTCGTTTTACAAATTCCAGGAATTGACGTTCATATTTTGTAAAAAAAAAATTTCAAGGTTTATAATTTTTTGTATCCCAGAAGAACACAACTTAAAATTTCCGTTTCCTTCTTTTAAGTTGCTAGGAAATTTTTTCGGACAAAAGTGATCTGTAGCTATCAAGTTTGGGAGACATAAGACTTTTCAAAGTAGTTTACTACCCTCACTTGATTTTTTTTTTTAAGGCAAAGTTTTCTTACTAATACATTTCAGGGGGTAATTTTCAGATAATTATGCAGGAGGGAACTTTTGAGCAAATATCCACAACAAAATCTAGATTTTTCTTAATTTAAAAAATTATTTCTTATATTTTTATATATAGATAATCCACTTATTTCCTACCACTGAAAATCATTAGGCTAAAGGTAATCACAGTAGCCTATTGAATAAGCGCAAATGTAGTCTCTATTAAGCGAGGTTTAAACATCAAAATAAATTTATTGCAAAAAAAAGAAAAGAAAAAGAAATTATATATTAAACATATATACGATAACGAACGATAAGTAAAGAACGACTCCTGCTCACAGTAAGCAAAACTTCAAAAGAAGTTAGGGTAGCCACATCTAAGGAATCAAATTTTTGTAATAATTCTTAGGATATAAATTCGTCAAGTTTAAAGTTACTTTGCAAAAGTTACGAGACAGAGAAAATCTGCTCCACTTATGAAAAAGGGGCCCTCAAACATGACATTCAATTCAATTATAAGTGCAGCATTGAAATGTAAAAAAAGTTACTAAAGGTAGAAAATCTGCTCCACTTATAAAAAAAGGCTCAAACATGACATCCAATTCAAGTATAACGTGCAGAATTGAAATTTACATCGTTAAAAACCCTTAATAGGAGCATTGCTTTTAATCGCAGCTATGGCTGCTACCTAGTAATGAGAGTTCAATAGTAACCGGAAGTTCAAAAAGGAATTTTGAAAAAAAAAGTCTGAAGATAGGAAAACTCTCCCTTTGAAGCTGTCTCAAAATTGTAAATTTCTATTGGCTAGTCTTAACAGTTTAAGTTTACTGCGAAAACAAATTTGTATTAATTCTGAAAAAAGCCTGAAACCCCTCGAAAATGGTGTCTTTGTTGTGTTTCTATCAATTTATGCCATCAATCATCAATTTTTATCCAAAGAGGGTCAAAATATCAAAGAGTGTAATTTCAAAGAAAGCCACTTATTTGACATAGTATAAAACCATAAACAAAAGTTTTGAGCCCCTTAGCTTGGCAAACCGATAGTTTTTAATTGACTAAAGTTGAATTTTTACTTACAAAGTAATATAACACACGTATCTTTTGAAAAGTTGCTTCTCTAGGTTGTTATGCCCTATTTGAATGACTCCTTTACCTGATTCCTTGAAATATCGTTATATTCTTTGAAATGTCGTGATAAACTGGTTTTCGGAAAATTTCTTGCATTATAAATTGCACAAAAATTGTTCACTTTTATCACAAATTGACAGGTGAAAAATTATTTTTAAAATTTAAATATTTCACGTAGGACAATACTTTATAAACAGTTGAATTTCTTATTGGGAATTCTGCAAAAATACCGGCAATAATATCCCTTTGACTTTCTATGTG
Source organism: Artemia sp. Qi Xiang Cuo (assembly GCF_049724085.1). Taxonomy (NCBI): domain Eukaryota; kingdom Metazoa; phylum Arthropoda; class Branchiopoda; order Anostraca; family Artemiidae; genus Artemia; species Artemia sp. Qi Xiang Cuo. Next base: position 46,550,341 of record NC_142798.1, on the reverse strand, counting down.
AAAACTTGTAGGTTTTTTTAAGGAACTTTTAAAAGAAGTGCAAAGTAGAACATATATTTAATGCCCTATTTTAACAAAAACTCATGTTGACTTCTTCAGTTTCTTCACCTAAGCTAGACACATATCTTTTTGTAAAGTTTATTTTGCCTAAAAATGAGGAATAACTAACATAAAAACCCAAGGTTTTTTTTTAATGGAAGTAAAGAAGGAAATTGGAACTTAAAACAAACAAACCTGTTGCTTCACAGTTTTTACAACATGTATCTGAAAAACTTGTTCAAATAAGCTGACTCGTAATGTTTTCCTACATTTATAGAATTCTGTAAAACTACCACTTTACTGAGAACTGAGCCTGCTTGAGTTATTTAGATCTGAAGGCTATTGACGAGTTTCCTACTCTTTTTGCTCTGGTCTTGTAAAAACCTAGTTTTACATTTATAAGGAAATACCACGAATTATTATATTTGAGGCAATTTTTCAAATTTTCAAATACAATATAAGTTTCAGCTTCGCTCATTACTTCCATAAAAAAACTCGTATTTTTAAAAAACTAATTTTTGTTTTCTTTTATGTTTTACACAAAGTACCTTCCAAAAAAATCTTTGTCAGACATAGGCGTTGAAACTAAAGAAGTCATCATGAGTTTCGTTAAAACAGACCTTAGACTTTAGCTCCTCCAGTGCCTCGAGAGGCAGATACGGCGTCAGTGAGTAGCCTCTAATCTCCCCTCAAGTGGGTCGCTATGTAGATGCCGTCTCACTCTGGAATGAGACTCGTCTGGAGGGCTTTTCCGTCCCGTCCGTGCGTTCTACGGAGCATGTTCTTTGCTCTCTCTCGGTGACGGCTGCCTTTCGGTTGCCAGTGGAGGAGCATCTTAAGAAGTCTATGAAATGGCATATGGAGAATATCTCCAAGGTATTGCCATCTTCGTTGTTTCACAACGGAGGCAATTTTTGGTCGGCATGTGTGAGTACGGATCTCGTCGCTGCTGATATGATCTCTTCAGCTGATCCTTACGGCTCGGCAAAGACAATCACTTTCAGAGGTGGCGAGACATTTCTTCTGTTCCGTTGTTTGCTTTTGCCATTCCATAGAGTAACTCAAAACAGACAAAAAAATTGCTCTGGGACAGTCAGAGTTTCTGCTTCTGTGAGTATACTGTGGATTTCCAAACATTTAGAAGTCTCTGAAAGGCTGTGTTGGCTAGGGCTATTCTGGTGCGTAATTTTTTTTTTCAGAGTCAATCAGTCAATCAATTTATATATTTAAAAACATAATCAGTAACTTAGCTTTGATTCAAAAGCATAGCTTGTGTGAGCCGCAAAACAAAACAAAGAAGAGAAAAAAAAATAAAAAGCAAACAAAAAAGCAGACAGAGCAAGTAAATACCAAAGAAAGGGTGAAAATAAAGACAGTATTGTAAAAAACGAAAGTGAACAAACACAATTAATAAATGATTGAGACATTAATCAAAATGAATTTGAACATTAGTATGGGATGGAAATTACAATATGTTAAAGAATTTACATTTTAAGGGATGACAAGCTCCCGAGACTCTGTATTAAAGTTAATTCAATTCAACCGAATTTCTATTAAAACAAAATAAATAAAGACGGTATTATAAAAAACTAAAAAAGAAAAACGCAGTGAATAAATCATATAGATCCTAAATCAAAATAAATTTGAAAATTAATAAGGGATGAAAATTTCAAAATTTTGTAAGAATTTTTATGTTAAGAGGCGAGAAGCTCTCGAGATTTTTTTGAAGTTTCGCGAAGGGAATTCCAAAGCATGATAGAAGTGAAAATGAAAATTGGGGATTGGCGACGAAAGCTGATATTCCGGCGGGGTTGGAGAAATTGGTTTGAGCGTGTCGGAGGGGACGTCCAGGATTCACAGAGGAGCAAGGAGTGTAGAAGTGTGAGTTGTTATCGGGCAAAACTATGAAATGGCCAGTGTGTGCAAGTCTTAGGTTATCAAGCTTAATCAGATTTACAACTTTAGTCAATCCAGTAGTTGTATATAGATCATAGGTAGGATACCTTTGATGAAGCCTGAAAGCAGCTTTAACGGTTTTATTCTGTGCTATTTTTAATGATTTTAAAATAGAAATTCTTGTATTGCCCCAAACAATGCAACAGTAATTAGTATACAGTAGAATGAAAGCATTACAAATCATTAGCAGAGTCTCATAGTGAAGAAAGCTATTAGCTATGTAGAGGATAGCCTTTTTCGCCAGAAAGAAGAGAAGTGAGATAACTGACATGCTGTTTGAACGTGAGGCCAGAGTCCAAGTAAACACCAAATAACTGGTAGGATAGATATAGGTCTGTAGTTGCTAATTAGACTTTCGTCTGCTTTTTTATGCAGTGGGATTTCTTTATCAGTTTTGAAGACGGATTAGAATATGCCGCTTTACAAGGAGAGATTAAAAGTATGGATTAGTAGGGGAGCAGGTACCAGAGCTGCAGCTATCAATACATCATTACAGAGGCTCATAGTACCTTCCGCCTTAGATTTCTCCAGATTCGAGAGGAGAGAAGAAACTTCCTGTTCCGTGCAAGGAGCAAGGAAAAAAGGGTTAGGTTGTTTATACCGTGTGTGCTTGCGAGGGAAGTAGGCGTGTTTGATGTGTTACTATGTTTATTAGTAAAACTAGGGAAAAAATTATTGAAATCATCAGTACGCTTAGATCCACTGACAGTAACTCCTATATCAGTTTTTAACAGATTTGGTACACTAGACTGTTTTTTATGTTTTGATGTTGCCTCACGGGTGACCTACCATACTCTTCTTAGGTTATCCTTACATTCAGCAAATTTACGTGTAAAATAATTTTCCTAAGCAAAACGCAAAAGGCTTGTCAGTGTATTTCTATATTTACGATATTTGACTAAATCAGCTGCATCATTTATTTTGCAAGGTGACAAGTACAGGATATGTTTACGCCAAACCGCAGCTGCAAGAGCAGGATTCATTTAAGGGGCGCGCGGGGTATTAGTGTGGACGGTTGGAAATGTCTATCAGCTAGAGTGTTAAGTCACTCGGTTAAAAGAGTTGATGCCTCTTCGATGTCTGTCGACGAGAGAATACTCGACCAATCATTTTGTTGAAGGGATTCGATAAAGCGGCAAACACTTCTGACCGAGTAGTTGCGAGAAGACGAACACTGTCCTCGATTTAAAGTTTTAAGGTTAGGATTCCAAGTAATATGACACAAGACGGAAAAATGATCAGGCATATCCGCCTTTGTTTCTCAGGATGACCAATACTCATAAAAAGGTTTTAATCAGTAGGCTGAAGATATTCATTGGAAATATTCATTGGATATTCATTGGTAAATAAACAAGGCACAAAAAGTAGAGCGGGGCAGTGTCAGAGAAAATTTCAAGAATAATAACATACAGAGATCATGACTGGAGAATTACATCAATTTTTTTTCCAACCCTGTCCTCCTTTTATGTTTAATTGTATTACTGATGTAAAGTGCGATACTGCCAGAACACTTGGTCACTCGGCGGAGAACGTGTATTATCGAATTGAGGGAGATCACATTGAGAGTAATCATTGGAATCAGACAACCATATTTCAGTAAGGCCGACAAAACCAAATGGCATATTAGGCACACCGAGTTGGTCCACCAGATCGATTACGAAGGCCCTGTACGTTTTGACAGTAGATAGAGAAAGTTGCAGAGGAGCGAAGAGATGGGCGTAACATGCCAGAATATGTGGCAGGAAGTAGGTAGGACCATGGTAAGTTCCGAACAGCCTCTGAGGGAGGATCAGAAGATGTAGTTCCATCTACAGGGCTTGTGAAGATTTGGTTCAGCAATAGAGATTTTTCCATAAGAAAAGAGAAAACTTGCGACGTATCAGTCATCCGAGAAACCAAAGTCAAAGTGTAGTCTGTAAAGTGTAGAGTCGAAACACAGAGTGAAAGTGTAATGAGCGTAAGTAGTCAACCTACACGGTCGAGTGCTGGTGGCTGACAAATCAATGGGATAAACGGACAAACCAATAAATATGCGGAAAAATGGCAGGCACTATGCACTAGTTGTCAAGGAAGAAAAATTGTAGTGTACGCTGGAAAGAGCAGATTCAGATGTGTAACGAGAGTGCATAGTAAAAGGTTAATGAGTGTAAGCAGTAAACCCACAGTGCTATGCTGGCAGCCAACTTAAATGATGTGTTTTTATGGTTACGGACATTTTTTTATACTGAGCATACATAATGACAACATAACTTGATGAAGGTTGAGGTTGCGCAGAATGGGGCAATCAGAACATATAAGGAGCATATAACAAACATAGAAAAAGTATACAAAGACCACACAGAAAATATTCGAAAGATAGGGCCAAAACTGACCTATTAAAGTAGTGGGCAGAAAAGTAGCCAGAAATATACCAATAATACAACTTAGCTGCGTAAAACAAAAATAAATAAAATACGGACAGACAAATGGCAAGCGAAAAACAAGAATAAAGAATAAAAAAGCACTGATAACTATACTAAGCATTATCAGTATTGAGACTGGCAGGAACAGTTGCTCCGGCATGATCAATATCACCTTTAGTCGCTATCTTACGGAGACTGGTATGATCAGTTTTGATAAATATGCTATCATCTATTGTCCAAGCATTTCTTAAGCCCAGCTTAGTCTTAGCATAAGAAAGAAGATTGAGTATGTTGTTAATCAGGGATTAATTCGCTGAAATTCACGTGCCCTTCAAATTCTTTCTGTTTTTTAAAATGGTCGATCGAAGCTTCAGGTTGGAGAAAGTAACGACGATTGGACGAACAGTAGTGTTTACTCACCGAGTTGACATTAAGCACTAACTGCTCAAGACTTTTGAGCTGGCTTTCCATTTCAGCTAACTTTGTTTTAACCATTTTTTTCTAAATCCAGAGACAGGTATTTATGGATATTAATTAAAAAAAACTTAACGAAAAATTAGTTTTTCAAAACAAAGTCAAGGCCATTTTAATTTTAAGCTCAGCAGATAGAAATACCTGTTAAAATTCAAACTCAAAACGACCAGAAATTACTATTAAAGAATAAATGAAACCCTAAACGAACAGTTATTACATAAACAATCATAGAAAAACATACAACAAGTAATAATATAAATGAATAAATAGATTTTAAAGCGAGTAATGCTTAGATTAAATATAAAAATCAAGCTTAAAACGAAAAAAAATATTTTGCTATTATAGTATAAATGAAAATTAAAACGAACAAAATTAAATAAACAATCAATGCAAACAAACATACAATAGATATTAATGTAAATGAATAGATAAATCTTAGATAAACGAGTGAAACTTCAATTGAATATGCAAATCAAACTTGAAACGAACAAAAATCACTACACACAAGAGTTTGGGTATCGCCTCCTTCTCTCACTGTAAAAGTTTAAAACCTACTGCGTCAATGGCGTTTCACTGAAAACGAATTATATTACAAATATTTTCTTTTCCAGTTCTTAAGGCATTGAACATAAAACTGAAATTGGAGTGAGACACATTCTTAAACGGATGGATCTTTCAACAACTAATATCATTTTATATCGTTTGGCCAATTTGATGTGGTTTATACTTTCCAAGACTGTTCAAGACGCTTTCTTTCTTTCTTATTATAGTGAATTTAAATGACGTTATATGTATGTATTTTTTTTACCTGTTTCACTCCACGTCAACCGTTTGGGTTTGGGTGAATCATATTGATTTGTGTATTTAAGATTTTTGTTGAAGTTAATTAAATATATCACTATCAATAGCAAAATAATTTTTTTTTCGTTTTAAGCTTGATTTCCATATTTAATCTAAGCATTACTCGTTTTATAATCCATTTATTCATTTACATTATTATTCGTTGTATGTTTTTTCTCTGATTGTTTATTCAATTTCTGTTCGTTTTGGGTTTCATTTATTCTTTAATAGTAATTTCTGGTCGTTTTGAGTTTGAATTTTAACAGGTATTTGTATCCGCTGAGCTTAATTTTAAAATGACCTTTACTTTTTTCTGAAAAACTGATTTTACGGAAAGTTCCTTAATTAATTTTGGTTCGTTTTTTGATTGCAAAAAGTTTCAAGTTTTTAAAAATTCCTTATTTCAAAATCAAACTTAAAAAAAAAAAAATCAAATCTTCATCAAAGTATCAAAACTGGTATCAAAGTAACAATATCACAGCGAAAAAAGTTTGTCCCCTTTGAAATGAGCCCCCTTTAAAGTTTATCCAACGACCATCTTTTGACAAAGAACGCTTAAAAGTGAAATCTTAGCAATAAGTTTTTCAAATGAATTGTCAAGTGAAAAAACTGCAATTGAAGTTAATTTTGAAATAGTAACTATTATACTGATTTAACAGAACAATTAATCCTAATCATTAAATGATTGTTTTTTGCTGAACTAGCACTTTACTGAAACCACAAACAACATAGGACTTTTTGCATAAAGTACTTTTTATATTTGTAAAGGCATAAAATAAAGCCTTTTATAGGCGAGTTAAATATTTTAAGACCGAAACTACGTTCGCTTAACTTTACAAACAGGGAGGTACTTGTGTATTATTCCGAACACGCTCAAAAGTTTGCTCTGTTTGATCTTAAAAAAACCGGTTTGCCTGTCTGCAATCGGTTGTAATTAGCTTACTCTTAGTGAGTAACTATGCTACAGGTATACTTTAATTAAATGCTACACTATTCTACAGGTATATTTTAATTAAATATTCAATATATAGAGGTGGTTAGGTTAGGTATTTAACATAATTTGTTCTGGGCGGCCTGCTTTCCATAATTCTTTTTTTGTAGTTTCTATAATTTTGATACTAAAGTCTTATATTTTCATTATGTTCTGGTATATTTCCTTATGATTAATCTTATTTCATTTTTTGAGTGCATTCGGGACTATACACACGCACCTAAAGGGAAATATAATTTTATAGTTTTATAGCTGTTTATATTCTATAGCTTTATGGGTATATGTTGAATAGGCTAGGAAACATTAATTTCTACATGTCTTCAGTTTCAAGTTCTTAGCCTCAATACATCCCTGGACAGTGCTTGCTTGGAGTCAAATTGTAAAAGCAATTTAATCGGCTTATAAGGGAATAATTTATTATTGATGTTTGATTATGGCGAAAATTTTCAGTTTTATTTAACGAAAGATGCCATCAAGCAGCTTTTATTACTATCATGGAGGGCAAAAAGTAAGTGGGCCTTTCCATACACTAAAACAACTTTAATTAAGCTGCTCAATTGTAGTGTTATGTTTGATTCTTCAATCATGAAAATAGTAGTATTGTTACTTCTGCTTGATAACAGAACCTTCTGTAAAAAAAGTTCTTTTTCTGATCGGAAAAAAATATTTTTTTATTTTTAAAATATTTGTAAAATATTTGAACTTTTCATAATGAATGAGGTCTTGAATAAGTGTCATAGCCCGGACTCACAGTGTGGATTCCAACCGCGTCTAGGTTGTTGCCATGCGTTGTCCGCTGTAGCATCTATTCTCATTGATGCTGAGAAAACTGGAGAAAGTTTGACTCTCGCGGCGTACGATGTTCAACGTGCCTTTGACTCTGATTCATGATGAGTTGCTATTGAATATGGGAAAGCGCGATGTAAAAGAAGGATTCCTTCTTCCTTTAAATGATATGTATATAAATTTGAAAGCCGAACTTAAGCTCCCGCACCAGCATCCGGATCTTGAAATAAAGAAAATCGTGTTGTCCTGGTTAAAAAAGGAGCTCAACAAGGGACTTTAGCTTCACTTACCGCTTTTAATAAGCCGAGGGCAAGAGAGATGTAAAACAGCTCGTGTCTTGCGATGTATTACTGTTTCGTTAATATCATATGCGGGTGATATATTTAATTCGATTCGCACTGTTCCGGGTATAGAGGAAAACTTTATTGTCCTCCAGAATAATTATAAGCAGCTCGGATTAGAGTTTAATGCAGAAAAGTCTGAAATCCTGCTTTTTAATTGGAAATCAGTCACCGATGGTTTTACAATTGCTCTTGGAAATGGCAACGTTAAGCCAGACCTTGGCCTTTCTATCAGTTCAACTCTAAAAACAACGCGCCGATTGCTTATCTCGCGTCTACAGAAGCGATTTGGTTTTGCATATAGTAAAATTGTCTCAAATAAGTTAAGGCTCAACAGACAAATTTAAGCTCGCCTTTATAATGCAATTGTCGTCCCTATCTTTTGTATTTGAGTCCTTTTTGGAGAATTTTTCCCGAGTGCGATAAACTTAGGCCTAAGCTTTGATTGTTTTCTTTAAGTATGCTAAAGTTCTGCTTCATTTTAATGCTGAAATTATTTTCTTATTAGGAAATATAATATAACAGACCCCTACTTCAGGCATCCTCAATTAGATCTCAAAGTTTAATAATAATATTAAAATCCATTTGCGGGTTGAAATCATCCGGCAGTAGAACTCGGCGTGTTTGTGTTTTCGCCATAGTTCAGCCAGTCTTTTCGTGCTAGTGAGTATTAATTGCGGATATATTGTGTCTAGGCCTACTCTTCCTTTTCTTGTATTTCTTGTATTTTTTTTTTTTTTTTTTTTTATTTATATTTACTCCGCTTTGCCGTCGGGCTCCCGGTACTTATCATAGACAGTGCAATAAAGCTGCCCAAATAAAGAGCGATGGGGGCACAATGTATTATTTTTTTTTTTCGTTTTAGACCATGGCCCTTCATATTGAAGGTGTTGTCGTAGAAACTTCAAATAGGGCTCATTCGATTGGAAATTGAAAGGGCTAGTCCCCTTTTTCAGAGTCGAAAGTGTTCGGAGGGAAACTAACCCTCTCCCACGTCCACCTTTTCCCCAGACACATCCAATCAAAATTTTGGGATAGGCATTTTGTTCAACGTAATTGAAAGGTCTGGAAATTATCTCTTTGAAGATGACAACCTCTCCCCCCCACAGCTCTCAGGGCGAGTGTTTAAGTTATGCCCTGGGGGCATATAAGGTATATAGAAAGGGTGATCATGCAAACTTCTGAGCGTCTAATTGGATTTGTAATTAGAAGCTCTAGTGTCCTTTTTAAGATTTATAGTGATCGGAGGGTGGATACCCCCCCCCTCCCCACACACATCTCATATTTTCCTGAAATACATGTGATAGAAACTTTGAGATGGCCATTTGTTGTCGTAGAAACTTCGAAAAGAGCTCATCCGATTGGAAATTGAAAGAACTAAGGGCCCCTTTCTCATAGTCGAAGATGATTGGAGGGCAACTAACCCCTCCTCCCACGCCCACCATTTCCGAAAACACATCCAATCACAATTTTGAAATAGCCATTTTGTTCAACGTAATTGAAAGGTCCGGAAATAATGTCTTTGAAGATGACCCCCTCCCCCCCCCACAACCCTCATGGCAAGTGTTGTAAGTTATGCCCTGGGGGCATATAAGGTATATATATAAAGGGTGATCGTATAAAATTTGGAGGGGGCTCATTGGACTGGTAATCAGTAGTTTTAGTGCCCTTTTTGAGATTCAGAGTGATTGGAGGGTGGATACCCCCCCCCCACACCTCTCATTTTCCTGAAGTGCATTTAATAGAATTTTTTAGATGGCCATTTGTTGTCGTAGAAACTTCGAAAAGAGCTCATTCGATTGGAAATTGAAAGGGTTAGTGCCCTTTTAATTGTCAAAAGTGATTGGAGGGCAACTAACCCCCTTCCCACGCTCACCATTTCCCCAAACACATCCAATAAAAATTTGAGATAGTCCGACTAGTTCACTGAAGGCTTTCTCATCCAATTCCATTGAGAAAACATGCGAGAAGCATTCATGCATCTTTATCACATTTAAATCATTTTGATAACCAGATTCATTCTTGACATGCTGACATGGCCAATTAATCACTCTGATAGGTCATGCTTAAGAAGATATAGAACTGCTAAGGTCTATTTTCTTATTCGCCTTATTATAACATACATGTCTTACCGCAAGAATGTGAAATGGCTTACCCAATTTTGACTATAAGGATGACAAATCCAATTTTAAATTTCAAAAATTGTATGAGGTATTTCATATTTGGACTAGATTTTCACACATTCAGCAGGTCAGTGATTTCTTCAGGAAATTTCAGCATTAATTTATCTTCAAAGTCGCCGCCTCAAATATAGATGTTTCGCAATTCTACATAAAAATCCTGTTATTCATCTATTTATAATAAGCCCAACATTTTGAAACTTGTTCTAATTTCTAGACGACTTTAGCGAAGTTCAAGACAAAAATGTAATTGGTACTTAAGTACCGAAAAGTACACGAAAGGTATTTAAGTATGTACTTGAAGTACTCTTCAAAAAATGTCTTTCAGCATGTATTTGAGTTTTTGGAACTGTACTTAAGTACCTACTGAAGTACCTGTATTTACGTACCGACCCAACACTGTTTAAACATTATCCATGTCTTAATAAAATAACATGATCTGTTAAAAATGTAAAATGATCTCTTATTGGTCAGTAAAAATTAACTGAAATAAACTCATCTATTAACAGTTGCTATAGTATAGTGCTTACAGGACTCTCCTCCTGCCAAGGAGATTGAAGTTTAAGTCGCTGTATAGTAATGACATCTCGAATCGGTTTAGCATTCCAAAATCAAAAAGTTTGAGTTCTTCCAAAGGTTCAAAATATTTGTTTCAATAATTATTTTTAGTTTAATTATAACCAGTTTATTAAATTATTTAGTTTAATTATTTAATTTATAGGTTATTTATAAAATGATTTTTCTATAATTTTATTAAACATAATCTCAAAGTAATTTTAATATTTTTGAGGTCTTGGACTTCAGACCAAAAATTGAGACTTAAGTTAACTAAACTTAAAACAAAAATTACGATCATTGATATGCTATAACCCTTTTATCAAAGTGTATTCAAATACTTTTGCAGCAACCAATTTTTTGAACTATTAATCAAATCTAGAAAGTTTCTAGATTTGGCGTTTCTTTACTCTTTATACAGAAGGACGTTGATTCCAAATTAATAAAATTTGAGATTTCATCTCCGTTTAAAAAGTATTCTCAAGGCAAAGTCACCCAACCAGGCATATTCCTTTACTTTATTATTTAACTTCACATTTTTTCTTATTTTATGTGATATGTCCATCTAAAAAATCTAAAAAGAAATGGCCTCATTTTTTCTTTTAATTTCTGTTTTTCTCCTACGTTTGATTTCCAACGGGATAACCACTGGTGACCGAAAACGGAATGCTTTGATTTTACTTTCACAAATATCCTCCTTCATACAAAGTTTTTCTTAAAAAATGGATTATATTTTATTTTAAATATTGACTTTGTTATTTACAAAATTTTAATAATTTTTTTTCAACGATAATTACACACAGAAAAGAAGCCTATGGCTTTCTTTAGTTGGAATAGTAAAAGACGAAGCACGGGGAATCACGCAGCGAATTCAGGAAAAATGGCACCATATCCCAAAGTAACGGCATGATCATGCATATGATGTTTTTTTAATATTTCAGTTACTGTGGGCTACAGTTCGTTCTTTACTACAATTCTGTGCCTTAAAATCGTGCGACTACGGTTACAGCTACCGTTGCAATCACAATCTTCATCGTGAAAATGCGGAGGAAAAAACAGAAAAAGATGCTTCCAGAGCAAATTTTTGTTGTTGCAGCTACTCCCTTTGTTATCAAGTCAGTTTAGTTTCCTTGTGGTTCAAGCCAAGGGACCTGTATCTTTCCTGTATAGTTTTTTTTTGCCAAGGCGATTCTAATGGTGTACTTTTCCTTTCGATCTGATGCAATTTTTAGGGATTTCAGGCTAATTTTTCAATGCACATATTCGTCTTTTACTAGCTTTGCAGCTACCGCTACAGCCACGACTATTATTCTGAATTAATTTTTCATTATTACAAATCTTAAGTTAGACAATATGAACGGTACGGATAATCAACACGCACAAGGCACAAATTATTGTCATAAGTCAGTCAAGACTGACCATTGATATAGCATCAATGCAATCATCAGCATTCATTCCGCTTACATCTAAGTACACAGGCTGTGAAATAACTTGAAAAACCAGTTCCCATTGACAAGAATTGTCATGTTAAGTGGAAATCTTACTTTATAATACTTGCTATGTTAAGTAGAAATTTTGTGTGAATAATTACAGGCACTGGAATAGTCACTCGGATGCATTTGTGAGGCTCGGCCCTCAAAGAAAGATAAGTAATCTTTCTAATTATTATAACTATATTTCCGGATTAATTATGACTTCTGTTAATTTTTCTGAAACTCTACAAGAAATTAATCGAAAATTAAATGGAATAGAAATAGTTTCATCGCAGGTTCAAGAACTGAGAAACGACCTATCTGCTATTTTGTCGCGAATTGATTCGACAGTAGACAAGTTCTCGGAGGATACGTCACAATTGAAGAAAGATTACCTAAGTTTGCAAGCTGAAATGTCGGCTACTAACGTAAAATTACAAAGACTAGAAAATGAGTCTAAAAAGTGTAATTTGGTCCTGTATAATTTCGATCCTACAAACAAAGGTTCTTCGTTAGGAGAAGATGTAATGAGAGCACTCAACTTACATGTGCCAAATTTAGGGCTGAAAATGATGGACATTAGAGACGTTTTTCGGCTAAACACTAAACAAGGCACGCGACCGGTGCTGGCTAAGTTTACAAGTGGTTACATTCGTGATACTATATTGCGTTCAAGTGCGCACCTGAAAAGGGCGGGTCTTGGTGTTAGTCCCGATTATACAAAGCGTGAATTGTCTATTCGTAACCACCTAAAGCCTTTTCTTGAACGGGCTAGAGGAGAAAATAGAGAAGCAAGACTAAGAGGGACAAAAATATATATTGGTCAACAGTGTTTTACGTATAGCTTTGATAAGCAGTCTGTAGATGAGGTTACGATTTCCCCTAATATAGAGTCATCAGCGAGTACCATGACCCATTTTAAGGAAAACTTTGGGCAAAAGTTTCTCCGTGAACCTGGGTCTTTATCAGTGCCACAAAAAAGTTTAGTAAAGAATTTTGTTTCTGAAAATAATCGGTTTAACCTGGAAGAACCTTGCAATTCAAGATCGCGTTCTGTATCTTCATCCTCAATTCAATCTTTCTTTAGAGTAGTGGAGGAGCTTAGTAGTGATAACGAAATAAATGGGGTGAATAGTGAAACTCCTGTTATTAAAAAAGGCTCCACATCAACTTTTGTCGGGCCTGTGGGGGCTCCCAAACGTAACAGCCAACAAATTATTAGCCCAGATGACCACCTAAGACAGAAGAGCAAGTCGGTTAGAGCTGACGACCCTAATAAAATGGAGCCTAAGTGGCTATTTAACTCGTCACAACCCATTGGCTCAAATAGTGGATAGGATAAGCAGGGCCATGGCGCAATTTACGAGTGTCATTTAGCGCATTGGAATGTTCAGGGCTTTTCGTATCTTAAAATAGTGTCTTCTTAAATTTCGTAATTTTTCAGTTGTATCATCAGTAGAAACGTGGCTGGAAAAAGAGGAGAGAAAAAAAGGTTTTTCTTATTTTGGGTCACAAAGAAAGCTATTGCAGAATGGTAGAACTTATGGAGGAGTGGCATTATGGATAACGAATAGATGGCGAAACGTATCTCGGTTGAAAAGTGTTTCATGTAATCTAGTATGGGTGCGAGTACCTTTAGGTAGTAACTCGTTTATCTTTTGTTCAGTGTATTTACCGCCGGAAACTAGCACTTTTAGTGATGAGGATACCTGGGAGATATTAGAAAATGACATGGATCGTTTTTTAGAACAGTTTCCGTCATGTTATTTAATTTTTCGAGGTGATTTGCACGGATATACAGAGGAGGACAAAGGAGCCCGTGAGGAAGAGGTGGAACTTGAATTAGAAGAAACTAATGAAGTGTATATGATTGAGCCATCGGTTAGGAGGAGGACGAGTAAGGACGGTCATCGGAGAAAGAATAATTGGGGGGAAAATTATTGGATTTTTGTGGTAAGCAGAATTTGGTTATTTTGAATGGGAGAACAGGGAAGGATAAAGGAGTGGGGTATTTTACATGTTTTTCGGGTAGATCTCCAAGTGTTATAGATTATTGGGTTGTTAGTCTGGGGCTTCTTTCTTGTTGTGTAGATTTTGAGGTGATGGCGCGGGCTGGGTCAGATCACGTGCCTATTAGGGTTGAATTAGGAGGGAGAGGATGGACTGAGAGCCGGAAAAAGAAGTTTGGGGCTAAGGGAAAGATGGGTAATGAGCTTGATTGGAGGGGAGGTTTAAGGTTTGAGAATGATAGTGAGGAGAAGTTGAAAAAGGTGCTAGTTGAGGAGAAAGAGTTTGATTCATTTATTCAGAAGAGTGAGGATATTGGAAGGGAAGGGGAGATAGCAGGTTCGGCTGATTTTTTGTCGGGGGTTTGTATTAGATAGGAACTAAGGTGTCATGCAGGAGAAAGAATGGTAGAAGTACTGGTTTGATGAGTTTTTTTGATAAGGATTGTGAGGAAAAGAAGAAGGAGGTTTTAGTAGCTTTTAGATTGCTTAAGGCTAGTAGTACAGTTGATCTGGGAAAAAATTTGCAGGTTTTAAGGGACAAGCGAAGGGGATATAAAAGGCTACTTAACTTGAAGAAGAGACGCTTCGAAGAGGAAGAGAGCCAAAACTTACTGGAGAAATTTAGCTTGAATGATAAAACTGAGTTCTGAAAGTTAATTGGGAAATTAACAGAAAATAGAAGGTTGACGGATTCAGTTCCTCACGCCGATACCTGGCCAGAAGACTTAGAACAAAAATATAAAGAGATATACACCGAAGAGGACGAAGAGAGAGCTGATGAGGAGATGAATAGCTTAGAAGAAACAGCCGATTTTGAGTTGGATTCAGAGGACCTTAAACTACTGGAACCGGTTGGACAGGAGGAAATATGGCACGCCTTGAAAAGCATGAGAGGGAATTCAGCACCGGGCATCGATGGAGTACCAACTAAGCTGCTGAAATGGTCAAGAGCATGGATACTGCCAGTGCTTGCATTGATATTCTCAGCAACTCTAAGTACACCTCTATGGCCAAAAAATTGGCAGATATGGATTATGATCCCATTATTTAAGAAAGGAGAAAGAAACCTGCACAAGAACTATAGGGGGATAAGTTTAGGAAGTTCTATCAGTAAGCTATTTTGTAGAGTCCTTTCTAGTAGGATGGATAAATGGTTGCATTATAAAGGTATATTAATTGAATGTCAGACAGGGTTTAGGGAAAACTATAGTACAATTGATCAAATATTTTGTTTACGGGCTTTAGCTAGTAAATATACGAGGCATAGGAAAAATAGGCTATATACGGCGTTTTTGGACATTAGGGGAACATTTGACGAAGTTTCAAGGAGTTTGTTGAAAGCGGTGTTGGTGAAATTAGGATTGCCAATTAGGTTAGTAGAAGTTATAATGAAAATATATGAGGTGGTTAAAGTAGTAGTGAAGGTAGGTATTTCTTATTCTAGGCCAGTTTTAAGCAATGTAGGCCTCAAACAGGGATGCACTCTATCAGCGCGTTTGTTTTCTGTTTTTATTAATGATATTGAGCAGTATTTTAGAAATAGAAATGTCCCTATGTTAAAATTAATGTCGCTGGAGCTGTTTTGTTTATTATTTGCAGATGACATAGTATTGCTTGCGAAATCGGCTCCGGATTTGCAAAAGATGTTAGAGATTTTGGATGGTTATCTGGAGAGTAGAAAATTAGTTTTAAATATTGAAAAATCAGTTATTTTAGTTTTGAAAGGGAAAAGTTTTGAAAGGGAATTTGGAAATGATGAAAGGGAAAAGAATAAGTTTTATTTTAAGGGGAAAGAGATGAATGAAGTTAAGGATTATATTTATTTGGGATGTAAGTTCACAAGTTCAGGGAAATGGAGTGATCAGGTGCAAATAGCGAGTTGGAAGGGTCAGAAGGCTTCATGGGCGTTATTGAAGAGTCCCCTTAGGCATCTAGGACCGGCAGATATTAAGCTACAGAAGAGAATTTTTGAGACGAAGGTAGGCCCAGCATTGAGTTACGGTGGGGAAATTTGCGGTTTTGAAAAACAGGAAAAAATAGAGAGAATTTATTTAAGACATTTCAGGAGACTTTCAGGGCTAAGAGGGAAATTTAATAATCTGGTGTTAAAGGGTGATCTAGGATTGTTTTCATGGAGGGTAAAAAGATTGGTTAGAATGATAGGATACTGGGAAAAGGTTATTGGTTTACAGAATAATAGGTTAGTAAATGCAGCTTATATGGAGGTGTTGCAGGATCGAAGGAAATGTTCATGGGCTTCCCAGGTGAAATCAATCTTAAATAGTTGTGGGTTATCAGGTGTTTGGAATGAAGGGAAGGGGATAGGGTTGGAAGTAGGAAATGTAGCAAAACTAGTAAAGGGAGTGCTTGAAGATCAGGAGATTCAGAAATGGCTGTGTGAAGTCGCAGCCTCGGTGTCCCTCGGCATTTACCGGCAATGGAAGGAAGTCTGAGGATATGATAATTATTTTAAAGCGGGTTTAAATAGTGAAGAAATTAAGTGGTATATATCAGGGAGGGGTAATTTTCTAGCACTTGGAGAAAGGAGGAAATATTTAGGGAGGGTAAGGGTAAAGGAGGGTCCTTACTCATGCCCTATGTGCGGAGAAAATGGTGAGGATCTGCTTCACTTCATGGCCCTTTGTCCCGAATTACAGGATTTAAGGAAAGAATTATTTTTTGTTAATGTGGGGACAAGTGAGTGGTTGGTTTCAGTAATGGGATCAAAAAATTATGGGACAATAAGAATGATAGCAAAGTATATAAAATTGGGTATGTCACATAGAGATAGATTTTTTTAAAAGGGGTGGGGTGAGTGTGGAAAGTATTGTTGTATGTGTGTAAGTTGTTTTCTTGTTTGTTATTTTTGTAGTCATGGCCCTTGATAGATGTAACATACATCTATCTATTTATGTTAGTTTAATGGTATCGTGAGCTTTATTATGTTTTTGTAATGTTTTGTAATTTTGCGTTGTTATTGTTATGTAGGCAACCATACTTTGCTATGAGTGTTATAATCATGTTATTATTTTGTGTGATTTTCCTTTTTTTTGCCATGGCCCAAAGTGGCTTTTAGTGCAATAAATATCTACCTATCTATCTATAACCAGCCTTCTATATCAAAAGCCAGCGAAAACAGAAATAAGAAAAAATGTGAAGTTAAATAATAAAGTAAAGGAATATGCCTGGTTGGGTGACTTTGCCTTGAGAATACTTTTAAAACGGAGATGAAATCTCACATTTTATTAATTTAGAATCAACTTTCTTTTGTATAAGGAGTAAAGAAACGCCAAATATAGAAACTTTCTAGATTTGATTAATAGTTCAAAAAACTGGTTGCCTGAAAAAGATACAAATGAATGTGCATTGTCAGTTTAATATTCATATACTGATATTTAGCAATCAAAATGTTAATATTATATGATTTACTAAAGTTATAAAAGTAAGAACACTTATATTTTTTTCAGTAAAGTGTAAATTATGTTCTGGCCTTGGGAAGGCATAGGGGTTTTGAGCCCAGCTTGTGTTAATTTCTGCTCGTTTTAAGTTTGAGTCGGTTATTAGTAGATATCTGTGTTCCATTTTGCGTGGACCTATAGGAACCACTGAAGCGTATCAAGCTGAATGAACATTATCTAGGTCATCCCCTAGGGCACTCTTGAGGTTGAACGAAGCTTATATAGGTCATTCTCTATTGAGGTTCCATTTTGCGTGGACCTATAGGAATCACTGAAGCGTATCAAGTTGAATGAACTTTGTCTAGGTCATCTTCTAGGGCACTCTTGAGGTTGAACGAAGCTTATATAGGTCATTCTCTATTGAGCTTCCATTTTGCGTGGACCTATAGGAACCATTGAAGCGTATCAAGTTGAATGAAGCTCTACACCTTTTCAAAGAGACTAAGTATCCCCTCTCATATTGGTAACACTTCTACGAGACATATACACCTTTTAAAAGAGAGCAAGTAGCCCCTTGCATATAGGTAATACTTCTACGAGACATGTACACCTTTTCAAAGATAGTAAGTAGCCCATAGGAACCACTGAAGCGTATCAAGTCGAATGAACTTTGTCTAGGTCATCCCCGAGGGCACTCTTGAGATTTAACGAACCTTATCTAGGTCATTCTCTATTGAGGTTCAATTTCTATGGAGGCCGTAAGTACCACTGAAGCGTATCAAGTTGAATGAACTTTATCTAGGTCATCCCCTAGGGCACTCTTGAGGTTGAACGAACTTTATCTAGGTCATTCTCTACAATGGCCATAGGAACCACTGAAGCGTATCAAGTTGAATGAACTTTATCTAGGTCATCCTCCATTGAGGTTGAACAAACTTTATCTAGGTCATTCTCTATTGAGGTTCCATTTTGTTTACTTTATGTTCCTTGCCATGCTATTTGCTTACTTTACGTTCCTTGGCACCTTTCCAGGGCATATGTCAAGGCTATCCCCTTGGGCACTCTTGCATAATATGGTTTTGGACGTTAGGTAGTGCTCAAAGTTGAAAATAATAAAGATGTAGATGCCGAGAAAAGAATTTTAAATAAAGAAATTCAAAACTATCTTTAGAAATCCTTAGAAATCAAAAAGTGAGATGATTATGGACTTGAACCATCAAGGACTGCAACCACCAATGACCCTAACCACCAAGGACCTCAAACTCAAAAGGGCCCCTCTCCCCAACCTCCAAGGGGCCTTCTCCCTCCAACTTTTTGGGCCCCTCCCTCCATTCCTTTTAACATGGTGGTATTTTTCAACTGTTTTTTACATGTCTTAGAATGTCATGAAATATACTTAAAAAATGAAAAATACACATTCAATATTTTCGAAGTACGAATTGGGAATGACTTAAATATGTTATTCAAGACTTTTACTATTAGAAAAATGATGTTTGTACTATCACTTTTTTTGGACTGAATGTTTTTGGACTTAAGACATTATTCAGCTTTTTTTTACTTGTCTTAGAATGACATAAAGCATACTTAAAACTTTAAAAATTCACATTTAATATTTTCCAAATTCCAAATTAGATTGATATATAAATGTTAGTCGTGACTTTTACTATTAGAAAAGTAATGTTTGTAGTAGCACTTTTTTTTTGGATTGAATTTTCTTTTGGACTTAGAAATTATTCAACTTTTTTTATGTATCTTAAAATGACATGAAATAAGCTTGTGCGTATACCAATCGTACTCTATGCCTAATCATAGAAACGCTGCGGCTTTCCCAGACACTATCTAGTTTATTCCATGTATTAAATCAATAATTTTTACGCAGTGGAAGGATAAACACATAGGTCATATCTTTAAATAGTGAAGATGGAGCATTTTAAGAAAGTGTGTTCACATGATAGTGTTATTGTAGCATTAAATGCTTACAAGGAGAAGTAGTTGAATTGTGAAACAAGTACCAGTGGTAGCAATATCGGGAACGTATGCGCGCATTGTCATGGCAGTAAGGAATTAAATTTCTTTGGAGTACCAAAACAATTCAACTCTTATGACGGTGGATATGCGAAATTGGGATCTCCGGAGATTATTGCACTCAAAGAGAATGCCAAAATAAAAATAATACCCTATCGTCAACTTTCGGGAATTAACATTCAACGGAAAGTCAAAAGAAGACAGGCGAAATCAAAGAGAGTTGTTCAATGATGTTAAAAATGTATAATAATGTGTGAAACATATTTTTATATTAATATTTTACATGTCATTATTACATTAAAAATATATTATACATTACTTTGTTACGGGATCATTTTTTAGGGTATGCTAGAACGTTAAACGTTTAAAATATCTATTAAAAAGTTGGAATTATAAGAAAAGGAATTTTCAGAAATATAGATACTGCTACTAGCAAGCTCATAGGGGAATATATTAGAAAATGAGATAGGTTAAAATAACCTTTACTAAAGTCCGAGAGATATAAGCTGAATTTTTCTCAAAAATATCCACAGACAAGCAAACACCCGTCCAGACATAGGAACATCCACTTTTAAAGTGCATCTGAGTTTATTAATAATATTGGCTTTTTAATAAGGTCGTAACGAACTCTTTCTTGAATTCGCCTCTTGGATACACAATATAGAAATTTCATTCAATAAATTATGAAAAATTGTAAGTAAGTAACAAAGTGTTTCTTGAATTCACCTCTTGGATACACAATACACACATGTTACTCATGAAACAAAGAAAAGAGTGTAAATAAGTAGCAAACTCTTTCTTGATTTCACCTTCTGGATGCGCAATACGGAAAGTTCGTGTAAGAAATTATGAAAAAAGTGTAAGTAAGTAACAAACTCTTTCTTGAATTCACCTCTTGGATACACAATACGGAAATTATATTCAAGAAATTATGAGAAAATTGTAAGTAAGTAACAAACTCTTGCTTGAATTTACCTCTTGAATACGCAATGCAGAAATTTCATTCAAGAAACTATGAAAAAATTGTAAGTAAGTAACAAACTCTTTCTTAAATTCGCCTCTTGGATACATAATACAGAATTATCATTCAAATAATCATGAAAAAATTTTAAGTTAGTAACAACTCCTTGAGTTCACCTCTTGAATACAAAATACAGACATTTCATTAATGAAATTATGAAAAAATTCTAAGTAAATAATACATTCATTCTTAAACTTACCTCTTTGGTTCACATTACATAAATATTATTAAATAAAACATGAAAAAATTTAAGTAAGTAACGCGAACTTCAGTTAGCTTGCCTGATTGGTGCACAAAACAGAATTCTCATTCCTGATAATATGGAAAAATTGTAAATAAGTAACAAACTCTTTCTTGAATTCACCTCTTGGATACACAATACAAAAATTTTATTCAAGAAATTATGAGAAAATTGTAAGTAAGTAACAAACTCTTTTTTGAATTCACCTCTTGGATACACAATACGGAAATTTCGTTCAGCAAATTATGAAAAAATTGTAAGTAAGTAACAAACTGTTCTTGGAATTTGCCAATTGAATACACAGTAAATGTATTTGATAAGTGAAATTATGAAAAAATTGTCAGTAAATATTACATTCCTTCGTAAATTTACCTCTCGGGATCATATAACAGAAATATCATTCAATAAATTATGAAAAAAATTTTAAAAGATAGCGCTCCTCTTCCGTGAGACCACATCTTGGAAATATATTGCGGAAATTTTATTCAAGAAAATATGAAAAAATTGTAATTAATTAGCAAACTCCTTGTTGAATTCACCTCTTGGATTCACAATACGGAAATTTCGTTCATCAAATTATGAAAAAATTGTAAGTAAGTAACAAACTCTTTTTTGAATTCACCTCTTGAAAATACAATACAGAAATTTCATTCATTAAATTATGAACAAATTGTAAGAAACAATATAGTTCCTTATTGAATTCGTCTCCTGCGCACGCGATAACAACATTTCATTTGTGAAAATATAAAATAATTGTAAGTAAGTAAGACACTACTTCTTGAATTCACCTCTTGTATAAAGGTTGCAGAAATTTCACTCAAGAAATTATGAAAAAATTGTAATTAAGTAGCAAACTCTTTCTTGAATTCGCCTCTTGGATATACAATACAGAAATTTCATTCAAGAAACTATGAAAAAATTGTAAATAAGTAACAAACTCTTTCTTGAATTCACCTCTTGGATACACAATACGGAAATTATATTCAAGAAATTATGAGAAAATTGTAAGTAAGTAACAAACTCTTTTTTGAATTCACCTCTTGGATTCACAATACTTAAATTTCATTCAGCAAATTATGAAAAAATTGTAAGTAAGTAACAAACTCTTGCTTGATATTCACCTATTGAATACACAATACAGAAATTTTATTCAAGAAATTTTGAACAAATTGTAAGTAAGTAACAAACTCTTGCTTGAATTCACCTCTTGGATACACAATACAGAAAAGTCCTTCAAGAAATTATGAAAAGATTGTAAGTAAGTAACAAACTCTTTCTTGAATTCGTCTCTTGGATACGCAATACAGAAATTTCATTCAAGAAATTATGAGAAAATTGAAAGTAAGTAACAAACTCCTTTTTGAATTCACCTAGTAAGTAGCAAACTCATGAATTCACCTCTTGGATACACAATACAGAAAATTCCTTCAAGGAATTATGAAAAAATTGTAAGTAAGTAACAAACTCTTTCTTGAATTCGCCTCTTGGATACACAATACAGAAATTTCATTCAATAAATTATGAGGAAATTGTAATTAAGTAAAAAACTCTTTTTTGAATTCACCTATTGGATACACAATACGGAAATGTCATTCAAGAAATTATGAAAAATTGTAAGTAAGTAGCAAACTCTTTCATGAATTCACCTCTTGGATACACAATACAGAAATGTCATTAGAGAAATTATGAAAAAATTGTAATTTCCACACTTCATTTGCATGCAATAGATACCGAGAGGTTTATGACTCCTCCCCGCAATAAATTCGACGGGTTTTATGACTCCACCCCACAATGAATTCAAATGGTTTTAGGACTCATACCCCTAGCCATAAGTCCTTTTAACCTTGAGCAAACGTATAAAAGTTTGATGAAGCACTTCTCTACTTAAATACTACATTAATAGCTTCCAGGATGATAGGACTATATGATACAGAATTTATCGGTTTGAAAAAATCATCTTGTGGTGTTATATTTGAAAGCGCTTTTTTATTAGTGTCTATGGAACTCAAAATATTGACTGTTATCATTGGAAAGTGAACTATAATATGTTTGAGTATGATAAAATCTTGTGGAGTACTACATTACGCCCTATAAACAGACTGGGATTCTACGATAGAGTGGTTACATCACATAATAAAAGTGGTCGAGAACTGAGAAATGTTGAGGAAGAGGTCAGTGAAATTTGCAGCATTTTTGGGGTTGAAGCATTATACGTAACGGGTAACGTATCTACCGATAAAGTTTTAATTCGAAACTGTGACACTAGGATTCTACTTTTCAATCTAGAAGAACTTAAGTGTCCTAAATTTGAAGGGACTTATCACCGTCCTGAAGACGATGTTAGGTTCTTCACGCAGTGGTTATCTAGAGACATACCTGATCGAGATAAGTGCATAAGACACCGTAAAAACTATTCTTTATCATGGGATCCTTGTTTGTGGTGTTTAACAGTGAACTTTAAGTTTTATTTTTATGTAAATATGTGCTTTTTCAAAAAATCCTTTTTAATTTGTTTAAGCAATAAATATCTTTAAGCTTAACCCGTCTTTATTCTTTATAGTAGTTCTATTCATTCATGAAAATTATGAAAAAATTGTAAGTAAGTAACGATCTCTTTCTTTAATTCACCTCTTGGATACACAATACAGAAATTTCATTCAAGAAACTATGACAAAATTGTAAGTAAGTAACAAACTCTTTCTTGAATTCGCCTCTTGGAAACTCAATATAGAAATTTTATTCAGTGAACTATGGAAATATTGTAAATAAGCAACAAACTCCTTCTTGAAGTCACCTCTTGGATACACAATAAAGAAATTTTCTTCAAGAAATTGTGACAAAATTGTAAGTAAGTAACAAACTCTTTCTTGAATTCGCCTTTTGGATACACAATAACGGAATTTTCACTCAAGAAATTATGAGAAAATTGTAAGTAAGTGACAAACTCTTTTTTGAATTCACCTCTTGGATACGCAATACGGAAATTTCATTCAGGAAATTATAAAAAAATTGTAAGTAAGTAACAAACTCTTGCTTGAATTTACCTCTTGAATACACAATACAAAAATTTCATTCTAGAAATTATGAAAAAATTGTAATTTAAAAACAAATTCTTTCTTGGATTCGCCTCTTCGATGTACAATACAGAAATTTCATTCAAGAAACTATGAAAAAATTGTAAGTAAGTAGCAAAGTCTTTCTTTAATTCACCTCTTGGATACACAATACAGACAATTCCTTCAAGAAATTATGAGAAAATTGTAAGTAATTAACAAACTCTTTTTTGAATTCACCTCTTGGATTCACAATACGGAAATTTCGTTCAGCAAATTATGAAAAAATTGTAAGTAAGTAACAAACTCTTGCTTGAATTCACCTCTTGAATACACAATACAGAAATTTGATTCAAGAAATTATGAAAAAATTGTAAGTAAGTAACTTAAACTCTTATACTTGAATTCGCCTCTTGGATACACAATACTATGAAATTTCATTCAAGAAATTATGAAAAAATTGTAAATAAGTAACAAACTCTTTCTTGAAGTCACCTCTTTCTTGAAGTCACCTACTACATTACGCCGTATAAACAGAATGGTATTCTACGATAGAGTGATTACACCACATCATAAAAGTGGTCGAGAACTGAGAAATGTTCAAGAAGAGGTCAGTGAAATTTGCAGCTTTTTCGGGGTTGAAGCACTATACGTAAAGGGTAATGTACCTACAGATAAAGTTTTAATTCAAAAGTGTGACCCTAGGATTCTATTTTTTAATCTAGAAAAATATAAGTGCCCTAAATTTGAAGGGACTTATCACCGTCCTGAAGACGATGTTAGGTTCTTCTCGCTGTGGTTACCTAGAGACATACCTGATCGCGATAAGTGCATAAGACACCGTAAAAACTATTCTTTATCATGGGATCCTTGTTTGTGGATGTTTAATAGTGAACTTCAAGTATTATTTTTATGGAAATATGTGTTTTAAAAAAAAAAATGCTTTTTAATATGTTTAAGCAAGAAATATCTTTAAGCTTAACCCGTCTTTATTCTTTAGAATAGCTCTATTAATTCATGAAATTATGAAAAAATATTAAGTTACGATCTCTTTCTTGAATTCACCTCTTGGATATACAATACGGAAATTTCATTCAAGAAATTATTAAAAGATTGTAAGTAAGTAACAAACTCTTTATTGATTTCACCTCTTGGATACACGATGCGGAATTCTCATTCAATTAATTATGACAAAATTGTAAGCAAGTAACAAACTCTTTCTTGAATTCGCCTCTTGGATACACAGAAATTTCAGAAATTTCATATAGAAATTTCATTCAGGGAATTATGAAAAAACTGTAAGTAAGTAACAAACTCCTTCATGAAGTCGCCTCTTGGATACGCAGTTCAGAAATTTCATTCAAGAAATTTTAAAAAAAATTGTAAGTAAGTAACAAACTCTTTCTTGAATTCGTCTCTTGAAAACACAATACAGAAATTTCATTCAGGAAATTATGAAAAATTGTAAGTAAGTAATAAACTCCTTCTTGAAGTCACCGCTTGGATAGACAATGCAGAAATTTCATTCAAGAAATTGTGAAAAAATTGTAAGTAAGTAACAAACTCCTTCTTGAATTCGCCGCCTCGATACACAATACAGAAATTTCATTAAAGAAATAATAAAAAAAATGTAAGTAAGTAACAAACTTTTTTGTTGAATTCACCTATTGAATACACAATTCAGACATTTTATTGAAGAAATTATGAAAACATTGTAAGTGACTAAAAAACTCTTTCTTGAATTCACTCTTGGATGCACAATACATAAATTTCATTCATGAAATTATGAAATAATTGTAAGTAAGTAACAAACTCTATCTTGAATTCACCTCTTGGATACAGAATACCGAAATTTCATTCAAGAAATTATGAAAAAAATTGTAAGTAAGTAACAATCTCTTTCTTGAATTCACCTCTTGGATACACAATACGGAAATTTAATTCAAGAAATTATGAAAAAATTGTATGTAAGTAAAAAACTCTTTCTTGAATTTGCCTCTAGGATACACAATACAGATATTAAATTCAAGAAACTATGAAAAATTGTAAGCAAAAACATCATACAATCAAATGAATAAATTTCAAAATAAACTTTAAAACATCAACAGAATGTAACAGTGACAAGGTAAGCCACGACAGAGCACTACAACAATGATATAGCCCTAGGAAAGAGAGATGAACAGGATTCTTTTTCAGAGTTAGAGACATATTAAGGGGGGGGAATTTATCAAAGTTCTGGTGACCCACTAGGCCTGAAAAAAGAAGAAAGAAAAAGGAGACAGATCAGTGCTACCAATGCAGAAAAGTGATTTTCCTTGTTGTTCAAGGAGGGGGACTTTAATTTCCCTTTTGAAGGTTTTCGACCATGCTGATTTCAATAGTACACTTTTCATTTGATTTGACGCCACTCTCGAGGGGTTTCACCCTTTTTTCGAAATCGCCATAAATTTTTTTTCGCAATAAGCTATAACTTTTAAGACGAACCAAAATCATAGTTGCCATTCCTAAATTTTAAAAAGCTCATAGTGAATTCTTTCAACGGACTAATGAGACTTACTAAGGATCCTGGGAGGGGAATTATACGGTGAGGGTCCCTTGTAAATCTCCAATTCAGAGTTTTGGATCACAATTATTGCAATGTTACCGTTTTATACTTCGAAGCTTTTCAACTTAAGAAGTGGCACAATAGTTGCCGTTTTTTTTTGCTATTTGGCACTTACAGATGGCAAAACTGGTTAAAAGCACGTAGATATGAGCAATAGCTTTCAAATCAGCCACTAAACATCTCTCTAAAAAGTTCTGGCAGCCCACTAGCCCTTAGGTTTTCCACTTAGGACATGGCATCAATAGTGCAATTTATAGTTTCCTTTGGCAGTTGCAGGTGGTGGAATTCATAAATAAAACGTGGATATGAGAAATAGCTTTAATGTAAGCTATTAAACTTCTATATACGATGTGTTTGTAGCCCGCTAGCCCCCCCCCTTGAGACTTGGCAAAAAATCTGCCATTTTGTGCCATATGGCACTTGCAGATAGTGGAATTTATAAAAAGCACGTAGATGTGAGAAACAGCTTTCTAATGAGCCATTGAGATTCTCTCTATGATGTTCTGGTAAACCGCTAGCCCTGGAAAAAAGGGAGACAGATCAGCGCTACCCATGCAAAAAAGTCATTTACCTTGGCGTTCATGGTGGTTGACTGTAAATATCCTACAAAAGGTTTTGGACCATGCTGATTCCAATATTGCACTTTTTATTTCGATTTGACGCTATTTTCAAGGGGTTTCAGGCTCTTTTTTGAAATCACCATAAATTTCTTTTTGCAATAAGCTTTTATTTCTAATATTAACCGAAACAATAGTTACCATTCCCGATTTAATGTTAAATGGCGATTTTTTCTCAATAGACCATTTTTAGAAAAAAAGTTTTTCAACTTTTGATTACTATGGGCTGTGGTTCACTCTTTACTAGGTTGCAGCTGCCGCTGTAACCATGATAAGAAAAATGAAGCTTGGTTCTATTTTTTCGTAGGCATCACCTATCAGAATGCTTAATTGATGGTGTCAACACGTAAAGAAAGATGTGGAAGTCAGAATGAACAAAATATTAGCTTTACGTGACTGTTTTATTATATGAACTGAAAAAACTTTTTCCACAAAATAAGTTTATCAAAGGAACCTAAAGAACTCCATTAAACAAAAATGAGAAAAATAAAATCAGATAATCTACGAAGCGCAAAACTACCGAAAATCAGCATCGATAAATAAATGAAACCCAAAACGAACAGAAATGACACTAAATAACAGTAGATGTCTATGCTCCATTTGGCTTGGACCTATAGCAACCACTGAAGCGTATCAAGTTAAATGAACTTTATCTAGGTCATCCCCTAGGGCACTCTTGAGGCTGAACGAACCTTATCTAGGTCATTCTCTATTGAGATTCCATTTTGCGTGGCGCTTTAGGAACCACTGAAGCGTATCAAGTTGAATGAACTTTATCTAGGTCATCCCCGAGGGCACTCTTGAGACCGAACGAACCTTATCTAGGTCATTCACTATTGAGGTTCCATTTCTATGGAGGCCTTAGGAACCACTGAAGCGTATCAAGTTGAATGAACTTTATCTAGGTCATCCCCTAGGGCACTCTTGAGGTTGAATGAACTTTAGCTAGGTCATTCTCTACAATGGCCATAGGAAACACTGAAGCGTATCAAGTTGAATGAACTTTATCTAGGCGATCCTCTAGGGCATTCTTGAGGCTGAACGAACTTTATCTAGGTCATTCTCTATTGAGGTTCCATTTTGCTTACTTTACGTTTCTTACCATGCTTATTTCCTTATTTTATATTCCTTGGCACCTTTCCAGGGCACATTTCAAAGCTATCCCCTTAGGCACTCTTGCATAATCTGGTTTTGGACGTTAGGGAGCGCTCAAAGTTGAC
Organism: Artemia sp. Qi Xiang Cuo; assembly: GCF_049724085.1. NCBI lineage: Eukaryota > Metazoa > Arthropoda > Branchiopoda > Anostraca > Artemiidae > Artemia > Artemia sp. Qi Xiang Cuo. The sequence continues at coordinate 46,522,116 of NC_142798.1, read as the reverse complement.
ACTAATATAGATGCCGAAAAAATAATTTTAATAAAGAAATTCAAAAGAATCTTTTGAAATCCTTAGAAATCAACTAGTGAGATGATTATGGGTTTGAACCATCAAGGACTGCAACCACCAAAGACCCTAACCACCAAGGACTTCAACCTTCATTTACCCCCTCTCCCCAACCTCCAAGGGGCCCCCTACCTCCAACTTTTTGGGCCCCTCCCCCTTTTTTTAACATGGTAAATCTTTTCAAATTTTATTTACATGTCTTAGAATGTCATGAAGTGTACTTAAAACGTAAAAAATTGACATTTAATATTTTCCAAAAAAATGGGAATTATATAAATATGTTACTCAAGACTTTTACTATTAGAAAAATAATGTTTGTAGTAGTACTTTTTTCTGGACTGAATTTTTTTGGACTTGATATTATTCAACTTTTTTTTACTTGTCTTAGAATGACATAAAACATACTTAAAACATAAAAAATTCACATTTAATATTTTCCAAATTCAAAATGAGAATGATATAGACGTGTTAGTCGTGACTTTTACTATTGGAAAAACAATGTTTGTAGCAACACTTTTTTTGGACTGAATATTTTTTGACTTGACATTATTCAACTTTCTTTACGTATCTTAAAATGACATGAAATATGCTTGCGCCTGCACCAATCTTACTCTATGGCTACCCAGAGACGCGACGCGGCTTTCCACTGGTACTCTATGGAAGGGTATCGACGCTGCCTAGTTTATTCCAAGTATTAAATCAGTCGTTTTTACGCCGTGGAAGGATAAACGCATAAGTCATATCTTTAAAAATGTGAATATGGAGCATTTTGAGAAAGTGTGTTCACATAATAGTGTTATTGTAGCATTGAATGCTGACAAGGAGAAGTGTTTGATTTATAAAACAAGTAAAAGTGGTAGCACTATCGGAAACGTATGGGTGCATTGTCATGACACTAAGGAATTAAATTTCTTTGGAGTACCAAAACAATTTAACTCTTATGACGGTGGATATGCGAGATTGGGATCTCCGGAGATGATTGCACAAAGAGAATGCCAACATAAAAATAATAGATGATGATCTTTTTGCTAGTGCTTGTGGTAACATGTTACCCATTGTTAAATCTTATCGTCAGCTATCGTCGGGAATTAGCATTCAACGGAAAGTCAAAAGAAGACAGGTGATATCAAAGAGAGTTTTTCAATTATGTTAAAAATGTATAATAATGTGGGAAAACATATTTTTATATTAATATTTTATATACCGTTATTTTATTTAAAATATATTATGCAATACTTTGTTACGGTATCATTTCTTGGGGTATACTAGAACGTTCAACATTTAGAATAGCTATAAAAAATTTCGAGATATTAGAAAAGGAATTTTCAAAAATATAGATACTACTACTAGCAAGCTCATAGGGGAATATATTACAAAATGAGATAGGTTAAAATAACTTTTTCCAAAGTCTGAGAGATATGAGCTGAATTTTTTTCTCAAAAATCTCCACAGACAAGCAAGCACCCGTCCAGACACTCAGACAGAGAGAGTTTTCAGTTTTCAGAAACAAGAACATTCACTTTTAAATTACATCTGGTTTTATTAATTATATTTTATTTTTAATAAAGTTGTAAAAAACTCTTTCTTGAATTCGCCTCCTGGATACACAATACAGAAATTTCATTCAAGAAATTATGAAAAAATTGTAAGTAAGTAACAAGCTAGGTTTTGAGTTCGCCTCTTGGATACACAACACGGAAATTTCATTCAAGAAACTATGAAAAAATTGTATGTAAGTTGCAAACTCTTTCTTGAATTCACCTCTTGGATACACAATACAGAAATTTCATCAAGAAATTATGAAAAAATTGTAATTAAGTAACAAACTCTTTCTTGAATTCGCCTCTTGGATTCACAGTACAGAAATTTCATTCAATAAATTATGAAAAAATTGTAAGTAATTAACAAACTCTTGCTTGATTTCGCCTATTGGATACACGATACAGAAATTTCATTCAATAAATTATGAAAAATTGTAAGTAAGTAACAAACTCTTTCTTGATTTCACCTCCTGGATACACAATACAGAAATTTCATTCAAGAAATTATGAAAAAATTGTAATTAAGTAGCAACTCTTTCTTAAATTTGCCTCTTGGATACACAATACAGAAATTCAATTCGAGAAATTATGAAAAATTGTAAGTAAGTAACAAACTCTTTCTTGAATTCACCTCTTGGATACACAATATGGATATTTCATTCAGGAAATTATGAAAAAATTGTAAGTAAGTAACACACTCTTGCTTGAATTCACCATTTGGATACACATTACATAAACTTCATTCAAGAAATCATGATAAAATTGTAAGTAAGTAACAAACTCTTTCTTGAATTCACCTCTTTAATACACAATACAGAAATTTCAGTCAAGAAATTATAAAAAGATTGTAAGTAAGTAAAAACTACTTTCTTGAATACTTTTCCTGGATGCACAATACATATAATTCATAATTTAAATTATGATAAAATTGTAAGTAAGTAACAAACACGTTATTGAATTTACCTCACATGCAAACAACGTATAATTTTAAATCAGCTACTATGAAAAATTAATTAGTAAGTAACACACTCTTTCTTGAATTCACCTCTTGGATACACAATACAAAAAATGTCTTCAAGAATTTGTGAAATATTGTAAGTAAGTAACAAACTCTTTCTTGAATTCGCCTCTTAGATACACAATGCAGAAATGCCATTCAAGAAATTATGAAAAAATTGTAATTTTCACGCTTCATTTGCATGCAATAGATACCGAGAATTTTGTGACTCCTCCCCGCAATGAATTCGATTGGCTTTATGACTCCATCCCACAATAAATTCAGATGGTTTTAGGACTCATCCTCCTAGCCATAAGTCCTTTTAACCTTGAGCAAAGGTATAAAAGTTTGATGAAGTACTTCTCTACTTAAATACTACATTAATAGCTTGCAGGGTGATAGGACTATATGACACTGAATTTATCGGTTTGAAAAAATCATCTTGTGGTGTTATATTTGAATGCGCATTTTTATTACTGTCTATGGAACTCGAAGCAATTGACTGTATCATTGGATAGTGAACTATAATATGTTTGAGTATGATAAAAGCTTGTGGGGTACTACATTACGCCATATAAACAGACTGGGATTCTACGATAGAGTGATTACATCACATAATAAAACTGGTCGAGAACTGAGAAATGTGCAGGAAGGGGTCAGTGAAATTTGCAGCTTTTTCGGGGTTGAAGCACTATAAGTAAAGGGTAACGTACCTACCGATAAACTTTTAATTCAAAAGTCTGACCCTAAGATTCCACCTTTCATTCTAGAAGAATTTAAGTGTCCTAAATTTGAAGGGACTTATCACCGTCCTAAAGGCGAGGTTAGGTTCTTCGCGCAGTGGTTACCTAGAGACATACCTGATCGCGATAAGTGCATAAGCCACGGTAAAAACTATTCTGTATCATGGGATCCTAGTTTGTGAATGTTTAACAGTGAACTTTAAGTATTATTTTTGTGTAAATATGTGTTTTTTCAAAACAAATCCTTTTTAACATGTTTAAGCAATAAATATCTTTAAGCTTAAACCGTCTTTATTCTTTAGGATAGTTCTATTAGTTCATGAAATTATGAAAAAATTGTAAGTAAGTAACGATCTTTTTCTTGAACTCACCTCTTGGCTACCCAATACGGAAATTTCTTTCAAGAAATTATGAAAAATTTGTAAGTAAATAACAAACTCTTTATTGATTTCACCTCTTGGATATACAATACGGAATTCTCATTCAAGAAATTATGAAAAAAATTGTAAGTAATTAACAAACTATTTTTTGAATTCGCCTTACGGATACACAATACAGAAATTTTATTCAAGAAATTATGACAAAATCGTAAGCAAGTAACAAACTCTTTCTTGAATTCACCTCTTGGATACACAATACAGAAATTTAGTTCAGGAAATTATGAAAAAACTGTAAGTAAGTAACAAACTCCTTCATGAATTCACCTCTTGGATACGCAATGCAGAAATTTTCTTCAAGAAATTATGAAAAAATTGTAAGTAAGTAACAAACTCTTTCTTGAATTCGCCTTTTGGATACACAATACAAAAATTTCATTCAAGAAATTATAAAAAAAAATTGTAACTTAGTAACAAGCTCTTTCTTCAATTCACTCTTAGATACACAATTCAGAAATTTCATTCATGAAATTATGAAAAAATTGTAAGTAAGTAACAATCTCTTTCTTGAATTCACCTCTTTGATGCACAATATGGAAATTTCATTCAAGAAATTATGAAAAAATTGTAAGTAAGTAACAAATTTTTTTTTTGAAATCACCTCTTGGATACGCAATACGGAAATTTCATTCAGGAAATTATGAAAAAAATTGTAAGCAAGTAACAAACTCAGGCTTGAATTCCCCTCTTGGATACACAATACAGAAATTTCATTCATGAAATTATGAAAAAATTGTAAGTAAGTAACAAACTCTTTCTTGAATTCACCTCTTGTATACACAATACAGAAATTTCATTAGTGAAATTATGAAAATTTGTAAGTAAATAACAATCTCTTTCTTGAAATTCACTTCTTTGATACACAATACGGAAATTTCTTCAAGAAGTTATGAAAAAAATTGTAAGTAAGTAACCAACTCTTTTTTAAAGTCACCTCTTGGATACACAATGCAGAAATTCCGTTCAAGAAATCATGAAAAAATTGTAAGTAAGTAACAAACTGTTTTTTGAATTCGCCTCTTGGATACACAATACAGAAATTTCATTCAAGAAATAGTGAAAAAATTGTAAGTAAGTAATAAACTCTTTCTTGAATTTTCCTCTTGGATACACAATACACAAATCACATTCAAGAAACTATGAAAAAATTGTAAGTAAAAACTTCATACAATTCAACGAATAACATTCAAAATAAAATTTGAAACATCAACAGAATGTAACAGTGACAAGGTAAGCCACGACACAAAACTACAATAAGGATATAGTCCTAAGGATAAGAGATGAACAGGATTCTTTTTAGAGTTAGAGACATATTAAGGGGGGAGGAATTTATCAAAATTCAGTCAGACACAGATACTAATGCCAGGCTCACAAGGGGTGTAATAGAGTCTAAAATAGATTGAACATAATAGACACTTTGAAACATGTCCTTTTGTTCAAGGAGTTGAGGGAGGAAATATTCCAGTGAAACCTTCTCCTTTAACTGGAGACTATGACATTTGTGAGCGATACATGGGGCCAAGAAGCTATAGTCAAAACTAGATTCATATTCGTCTGCAATCACCAAGATATACCTCCCAACCATTACTGTCACAAGAAGAACATACAGGTCTTAAATGAGGGGATGTTAGGCTAAGAAAGTTTTTATTCAAAGATATTAATAAGGTGTAATATTCTATGTCTAATTATTAGAACAAAAAATGTTCCTTTACATCATGTTTTTGTTTCGTTTATTTGTTAGGGGTACACTTTCTTTAGACAATAGAATGCATTTTTTTCTTAACGTCATTACATTGATATTTTTTAAATAAGAAATAAATTTTGGAATGTGTGAGCTGGTTATTATTTTTTTATTCAAATAGAACAGAATATTTTGTGTGTGCTAGTTCGTTTGTAATCAGCAGTATGAGAGTCAATTCAAAATGAATAAATCAGAAAAAATTAAAAAAAAAACTTGTTAAGTCTTGCTACTTTGAATTTTTTTCAAAGCAGAGAGACATCACTCTGAATAACTGGAGTTTCGAATATTTTATTAGGTCACAATGAAAATCAGTTCATAATGAATAAAGCGGGAACTGTCAAAACTACATGTCAAAGCTGTTACCAGTGTAAAAATAGTTTTGTAATAGACAATGAAATTGCAAGTAAAATAAAAATGACAGTAGCATATAAAATTGCCAAGAAAATTAAAGACTATTCTACTACAAGCAAAGCACAGGTGAACGTTAAGAGTCAAGATAAAACAAGATGTATTATTTTTGGAACGGATTTTAAAGCATTCAAATTTCTTATGATGATATCAATAACATGTAGTATTGTACGTGCCATTATTTCAATAAAAATATTTCATTGAATTACTCTGCTATGTTTCCAACATTTTTAGAGATATGCCAGCAACTCCATCATTTAGAATATGTATTCAAAAATCAGAGATGCAAGAGGAATTTTCAGACAGAGAGACACTACTACCAGGCGATCTTCAGATATTTCATTTTTTGCTAAAGCAAGCGCTGCCATCTGTTTCAAATAAGGTATAGATTGCAGCACAACTGATTTTTCCATTCACCCGGGGACCTGCATCCAACCAACACTAACCCCCCTGTTGTAAAATAGCTAAATTCAATGTTGGTTCAATTAGGTTAACTTAGCGTGGCGCGCCACGCTAAGTGAAACGCTAAGTCAAAGAACTGCATTCACGTTAGGTCCTAATATGAATGCAGTTATTTGAAAAAAGGATGGTATTGTAGGTTGGCTGCAGGTACCCGGGTGAAGGAAAAAATCAGTTTTTCTGCCATCTATACCTTGATTGAAGTAGTTGGCAGCACTTTGTTTAGTAAAAAAAATGAAATAACTGAAGTGCGCCAGGTAGTAGTGTCTTTCTGTCTGAAAATTCTTCCTGCATCTCTGATTTTTGAATACATATTCTAGATGATGGAGTTGCTGGCATATCTCTAAAAATGTTGAAAAAATAGCAGAGTAATTCAGTGAAATATTTTTATTGAAATAGTGGCACATACAATACTACATGTTATTGATACCATAATAAAAACATTGAATGCTTTAAATCCGCTCCAAAAATAAAACATCTTGTTTTATCTTGACTCTTAACGTTCACTGGTGCTTTCCTTTTAGTTGAATTGTCTTTAATTTTCTTGAAAATATTATATGCTAATGCTATTTTTATTTTACTTGCGATTTCATTGTCTATTACAACACTATTTTTACACAGGTAACAGTTTTTACATGTAGACAGGATTTAGAGGATTTTCGTCCCGCTTTATTCATTTTGAACTGATTCTCATTGTTACCGAATAAAATATTTCAAACTCCAGTTATTCAGACTCTTGTGTCTCTGCTTTGAAAAAAAGTCCAAAGTAACAAGATTTCATAAGGTTTTTTTAAATTTTTTTCTGCTTTGTTCATTTTGAATTGACTCTCATACTGCTGATTACAAACAAACAAGAACACACAAAAAATATTCTGTTCTAGTAAAAAAAAATGATCAGTATACACATTCCAAAGTTTATTTCTTATTTCAAAAATATCAATTTAATGGCATTAAGAGAAAAATGCGTTCCATTGTCTAAGAAAAAGTGTGCCCCTAACAAATAAACGAAACAACAAAGTGATGTAAAGGAAAATTTTCTATTCCAATAATGAGACATAGAATATTACACCTTATTAATATCTCATTGTTGGGAGGTTTAATTAATAATGGTCGGAAATTTTGTAAAGGAAAATTTTTTATTCCAACAATGACACTTAGAATATTACACCTTATTAATATCTTATTGTTGGAAGGTTTAATTAACAATGGTTGGAAGGTATATTTTGGTGATTGCAGACCAATATCAATCTAGTTTTGAGTATAGCTTCTTGACCCCATGTATCGCTCACAAATGTAATAGTCTCCAGTTAAAGGAGAATTTTTCACTGGAATGTCCCCTCCATCAACTCCTTGAACAAAAGGACATGTTTAAAAGTGTCTATTATGTTCCATCTATTTTAGACTCTGTTATACCACTTGTGAGCCTGGCAGTAGTTTCTGTGTCTGACTGAATTTTGATAAATTTCCCTAACTCTATACTCTAAAAAGAATCCTGTTCATCTCTCTTTCTTAGGGCTATATCATTGTTGTAGTGTTGTGTCGTGGCTTACCTTGTCACTGTTACATTCTGTTGATGTTTCAAAGTTTATTTTGAAATTTATTCGTTGAATTGTATCATGTTTTACTTACAATTTTTCCATAGTTTCTTGAATATAGTTTCTGTATTGTGTATCCAAGAGGCAAATTCAAGAAAGAGTTTGTTACTTATTAAAATTTTTTCATAATTTCTTGAATGAAATTTCTGTATTGTGTATCCAGGAGGCAAATTCAAGAAAGAGTTTGTTACTTACTTACAATTTTTTCATAATTTCTTGAATGAAATTTCCATATTGTGTATCTAAGAGGTGAAATCAAGAAAGAGTTTGTTACTTACTTACAATTTCTTAATAATTTCTTGAATGAAATTTCTGTATTGTGTATCCATGAGGAATTCAAGAAACAGTCTGTGACATACGTGCAATTTTGTCACTATTCATTTATTGAAATTTCTGTATTATGTATCAAATTGGCGAAATTAGGAAAAATATCGTTGTTTGCTAACATTTTTTTTCATAATTGCTTTAATGAAATTTAATTTTTGTGCATTCAAGAGTTAATTCAAGAAAGAGTATATTACTTACTTAGAATTTTTTCATAGTTTTTTTAATGAAATGTCTGTATTGTGTATCCAAGAGGTGAATTCAAGAAAGAATTTGTTACTTTAGAATTTTTTCATAATTTCTTGAATGAAATGTCTGTATTGTGTATCCAAGAGGTGAATTCAAGAAAGAATTTGTTACTTACTTACAATTGTTTCGTACTTTCTTGAATGAAATGTCTGTATTATGTATCCAATAGGTGAAATCAACAAGGAGTTTGTTTCTTACTTACAATTTTTTCATAATTTCTTGAATGAGAATTCCGTATAGTGTATCAAAGAGGTTATATCAATAAAGAGTTTGTTACTTACTTACAATTTTTTCATAATATCTTTAATGAAATTTCCGTATTGTGTATCCAAGAGGTGAATTCAAGAAAGAGATCGTTACTTACTTACAATTTTTTCATAATTTTATGAATGAATAGAACTATTCTAAAGAATAAAGACGGGTTAAGCTTAAATATATTTATTGCTTAAACATATTAAAAGGAATTATTTTTTTGAAAAAACGCATATTTACATAAAACTAATACTTAAAGTTTTCTGTTAAACATCCAAAATCGAGGATCCCATGATACAGAATAGTTTTTACCGTGTCATATGCACTTATAGCGATCAGGTATTTCTCTAGGTAACCACTGCGCGAAGAACCTAACCTCGTTTTCAGGACGGTGCTAAGTCCCTTCAATTTAGGACACTTAAATTCTTCTAGATTGAAAAGTGGAATCCTAGGACCACACTTCTGAATTAAAACTTTATCTGTAGGTACGTTACCCTTTACGTATAGTGCTTCAACCCCGAAAAAGCTGCAAATTTCACTCACCTCTTCCTGGACGTTTCTCAGTTCTCGACCACTTTTATTATATGATGTAATCACTCTATCGTAGAATCCTAGTCTTTTTTTACGGTGTTATTTAGTACTCCACAAGATTTTATCATACTCAAACATATTATAATTCACTATCCAATGATCAAAGTCAATTGCTTCGAGTTTCATAGACAGTAATAAAATCTCGCATTCAAATATAACACCACAAGATGATTTTTTCTAACCGATAAATTCCGTATCATATACTGCTATCATCCTGGAAGCTATTAATGTAGTATTTAAGTAGAGAAGTGCTTCATCAAACTTTTATACGTTTGCTCAAGGTTAAAAGGACTTATGGCTAGGGGGATGAGTCCTAAAACCATCTGAATTCATTGTGGGGTGGAGTCATAAAACCCGTCGAATTCATTTTGGGGAGGAGTCATAAAACTCTCGGTATCTAAGAGTTTGTTACTTACTTACAATTTTTCATAATTTCTTAAAGGAATTTTCTGTAATGTGTGTCGAAGAGGTGAATTCAAGCAAGAGTATTTTACTTACTTACAATTTTTTCATAATTTCTTGAATGAAATTTTCGTATTGTGCATCCAAGAGGTGAATTCATGAAAGAGTTTGTTTCTTACTTACAATTTTTTCATAATTTCTTGAATGAAATTTCGGTATTATGTATCCAAGTAGCGAATTCAAGAAAGAGTATGTTACTTACTTACAATTTTCTAATAATTTGTTGAATGAAATTTCCGTATTGTGTATCCAAGAGGTGAATTCAAGAAAGAGTTTGTTACTTACTTACAATTTTTTCATAATTTATTGAAGGAAATATCTGTATTTTGTATCAAAGAGGTGATTTCAAGAAAGATTTTGCTACTTACTTACAATTTTTTCATAATTTCTTGAATGAAATGTCTGTATTGTGTATCCAGGAGGTTAATTCAAGAAGGGGTTTGTTACTTACTTACAATTTTTTCACAATTTCTTGAAGGAAATTTCTGAATTGTGTATCCAAGAGGTGACTTCAAGAAGGAGTTTGTTGCTTACTTACAATTTTTTCATAGTTCCCTGAACTAAATTTCTATATAGTGTATCCAAGAGACGAATTCGAGAAAGAGTTTGTTACTTACTTACAATTTTGTCATAATTTCTTGAATGAAATTTCTGTATTGTGTATCCGGGTGGCGAATTCAAGAAAGAGTTTGTTACTTACTTATAATTTTTTTATAATTTCTTGAATGAGAATTCCATATGGTGTATCAAAGAGGTAATATCAAAAAAGAGTTTGTTCCTTACTTACAATTTTTTCATAATATCTTGAATGAAATTTCCGTATTGCGTATCAAAGAGGTAAATTCAGGAAAGACACTGTTACTTACTTTCAATTTTTTACTAATTTTTTAAACGATTAGAAATATACTAAAGAATAAAGACGGGTTAAGATTCAAGATATTTATCGTTTATCCTTATTAAAAAGGATTTTTTTTGAAAAAAAGCACATTTAGATAAAACTAATAATTAAAGTTCACAGATAAACATCCACAAACGAGGATCCCATGATACAGAATTGTGTATCGAATAGGCGAATTCAAGAAAGTTTGTTACTTACTTACAATTTTTTCATAATTTCTTGAATGAAATTTCTGTATTGTGTATTGAAGAGGTAAATTCAAGAAAGAGTTTGCTACTTACTTACAATTTTTTCAAAATTTCTTGAATAAAATTTCCGTATTGTGGATCCAAGAGGTGAATTGAAGAAAGAGTATGTTACTTACTTACAATTTTTTCATAATTTCTTGAATGAAATTTCTGTATTGTGTATCCTAGAGGCGATTTCAAGAAAGTGTTTTTTACGATTTTATTAAAAATCAAATATTATTAATAATATCAGATTACTTTAAAAGTGGATGTTCCCGCTTCTGAAAACTAAAAACTCTCTGTCTGTGCGTAAGGACGGGTGTTTGCTGTCTGTGGAGATTTTTGAGAAAAATTCAGCTCATATCTCTCAGACTTTAGTAAAAGTTATTTTGCCCTATCTCATTTTCTAATATATTCCCCTATGAGCTTGCTAGTAGTAGCATCTATATTTTTGAAAATTCCTTTTCTTATATCTCGAACTTTTTAATAGATATTATAAACGTTTAACGTTCTAGCATACCCTAAAAAATAATGATCACGTAACAAAGTAATGTATAATATATTTTTAATGTAATAATGATATGTAGAATATTAATATAAAAATATGTTTTCCCACATTATTATACATTATTAACATCATTGAAAAACTTTCTTTGATATCGCCTGTCTTCTTTTGACTTTCCGTTGAATTCTAATTCCCGAAAGCTCACGATAGTATTTAACACTGGGTAACATTTCACCACAGGCACTAGCAAGAAGATGCCCCTCTTTATCAGCTATTAATTTATGTTGGCATTCTATTTGAGCGCAATCATCTCTGGAGATCTCAATCTTGCATATCCACCATCATAAGAGTTGAATTGTTTTGTTACTCCAAAGAAATTTAATTGCTTACTGTCATGACAATGCACGCATACGTTTTCGATAGTGCTACCACTTGTACTTGTTTCATAGTTCAAATAATTTTCCTTGTAAGCATTTAATGCTACAATAACACTATCACGTAAACACACTTTCTTAAAATACTCCATCTTCACTTTTTAAAGATAAGACCTATGTGTTTATCCTTCCACTGCGTAAAAACTACTGATTTAATATATGCAATAAACTAGGTAGTGTCGATAACCTGCCATAGAGTACCAGTGGAAAGCCGCATCGTGTTTATGAGTAAGCATAGAGTACGATTGGTACAGGCGCAAGTATATTTCATGTCATTTTAAGATACGTAAAAAAAGTTGAATAATTTTTAAGTTAAAAAAAAATTCAGTCCAAAAAAGTGCTACTGCAAACATTATTTTTCTAATAGTGAAAGTCACGACTAACATTTCTATATCATTCTCATTTTGAATTTGGAAATACTAAATGTGAATTTTTTATGTTTTATGTCATTCCCAAAAAAAGTCCAAAAGTCCAAAAAAAATCAGTCCAAAAAAAGTTCTACTACAAACATTATCTTTGTAGTAGGAAAAGTCTTGAGTAACATATTTATATCATTCCCATTTTGTATTTCGAGTATATTAAATTTGAATTTTTTATGTTTTAAGTATGTTTTGTGTCATTCTAAGACATGTAAAAAAAGTTGAAAAATTATCATGTTAAAAAAAGGGGGGGGAGCCCAAAAAGTCGGAGGCAGGGGGCCCCTTGGAGGTTGGGGAGAAGGGGCCCTTGGAGGTTGGGGTCCTTGGTGTTTAGGGTCACTGGTGGTTGCAGTGCTTGATGGTTCAAAGCCGTAATCATCCCACTAGTTGATTTCTAAGGAGTTCTGAAGATTGTTCTGAATCTCTTTATTAAAATTCTTTTCTTGGCATCTATATCTTTATTATTTTTAACTTTGAGCGTTCCCTAATGTTCAAAATTAGATAATGCAAGAGTTTCCAAGGGGATAGCCTTGACATGTGCCCTGGAAAGGTGCCAAGGAACGTAAAGTAAGCAAATAGCTTGGCAAGGAACGTAAAGTAAGCAAAATGGAACCTCAATAGAGAATGACCTTGATAAGGATCGATCAGCCTCAAGAGTTCCCTAGGGGATGACCTAGATAAAGTTCATTCAACTTGATACGCTTCAGCGGTTCCTATGGCCTCCATAGAAATGGAACTTCAATAGAGAACGACCTAGATAAGGTTTGTTCAATCTCAAGATTGCCCTCGGGGATGACCTAGATAAAGTTCATTCGACTTGATACACTTCAGCGGTCCCTTTGAGCTACTTACTCTCTTTGAAAAGGTGTATATGTCTCGTAGAAGTATTACCTATATGCAAGGGGCAACTTACTCTCTATGAAAAGATGTATATGTCTCGTAGAAGTATTACCTATATGTGGGGGGCTACTTACTCTCTTTGAAAAGGTGTAGAGCTTCATTCAACTTGATAGGCGTCAATGGTTCCTATAGGTCCATGCAAAATGGAACCTCAATAGAGAATGACCTAGATAAGGTTCGTTAGACCTCAAGAGCGCCGTAGGGGATGACCTAGATAAAATTCATTCAACTTGATACGCTTCAGTGGTTCCTATAGGTCCAGGCAAAATTAAATCTCAATAGAGAATTACCTAGATAAGGTTCGTTCAACCTCGAGAGTGCCCTAGAGGATGACCTAGATAAAGTTCATTCAACTTGATACGCGTCATTGGTTCCCATAGGTCCACGCAAAATGGAACATAGATTTCTTCTGTTATTTAATGTCATTTCTGTTCGTTTTGGGTTTCATTTGTTTATCGATGCTGATTTGCGGTAGTTTTTGGCTTGGTAGATTATTTGATTTTATTGTTGCTCATTTTTGTTTAATGGAGTTCTTTACTTTTCTTTGAAAAACTTATTCTGTGGAAAAAGTTTTTTCAATTCATATAATAAAACAGTCACGTAAAGCTAATATTTTGTTCATTTTGACTTCCATATATTTCATTAAGCGTTTACACCATCAATTAAGCATTGTCATTTAAGATGCCTGCGAGAAAATAGAACCAAGCTTCATTTTCCTTATCATGGTTGCAGCGGCAGCTGCAACCTAGGAAAGAGGGAACCACAGCCCATAGTAATCAAAAGTTGAAAAATGTTTTTTCAACAAAACGGTCTAGTGAGAAAAAATTATCATCTGACACTGAATCAGGAATGGTAAATATTGTTTCTGTTAATATTAGAAGTAAGAGTTTATTGCGAAAAGACATTTATGCTGATTTCGAAAAAGAACCTGAAACCTCTTGAAAATGGCGTCAAATCGAAATAAAAAGTTCACCACCTTTTGTAGGATAATTACAGTTCCCCACCTTGAACACCAAGGAAAATAACTTGTTGGCATGGGTAGCACTGATCTGTCTCCCTTTTTTTCTCTTTTTTTCCAGGGCTAGTGGTTTACCAGAACATCATAGAGAGATGCTTAATGGATCATTAGAAAGCTGTTTCTCACATCTACGTGCTTTTTATAAATTATACTATCTGCATGTGGCATATGGCACAAAAATTGGACATTTTGTGCCATTTCTCACGGGGGGGGGGCTAGCGGGCCACAAAAACATCGTATACAGATGAGTAATAGCTCACATTAAAGCTATTTCATATCTACGTTTTATTTATGAATTCCACCACTTGCAACTGCCAAATGGCACTATAAATGGCACCATTATAAAATGTAGTTTTATAGTAAAGCGATAAAAGAATATGGAAATATAATTAGTTGGTTTATTTGTACTAGTGATATTAATATATAATAAATAGGCTGTGAAGTAATAATTTTTGTCTGTTTTAAGTTTCAACTTCGCTCTTTACTTCCCTCGGAAAAACTTTGTTTTTTTTTAAATTAATATCTCTTAGCACACCAATGTGAACAATGCTTAATGCGGCCCTCAGACGGGCGACATAAGAAAACAAAGTCTGAAAAAGGCAGAAAAGCCTATTTAGCATAACAATTGGATATGCCAAGCTTGTTACGTCACTCGTCATGTTCACCCCATGAAGCCGCTCTGAAAGTCTATACCGGTAGAATCTTTAGACAATTTATATTATTTTAATGAATGAGAAACCATTTTTTTGTGTTTTTACTTGCCATAAAAGTTTTAATATGGATGAAGCTGAGTTGTTGTGGGTTGAACTCAGGACCGTATCCAGGATTTTTGTTCGGGATGGCTTTTACCGAGAAAGTTTAGTTCGGGGAGGAGGGAAGGGTTACCAAAACAATACCCTCCCATGAACTTTTTCTAACAATCTTCAGGAAGATTAGGGTATTTTTTTTAGACAAAGTTGCAAATAGGAGAAGCATTTCGAGGGGAGGGGGGTTCAACCTTGTAACTCCCCCTCTTCATACGGCCCTGGTGGTACTAGAAGGGAGTTAATTTTCACTTCTTCATTAGAAATAATGGAACAACTATTGTCAGTCTGTCTTCTGATGGCATAACCATATTCAGATTGAGAGGGAGTAATCAATCCAGACTTGGCCCAGCTAAAGATAGGAATGGGGCCGCAATAAGCGATCAGGAAAAAAACTAAAGAGAGATAGGCCGAACATTTTGAGAATTTGCTAAACCGAGATAGAGTTGCAGGAAAAGATATAGAGGAAAATGAAAAAGTTGTGATACCTTGGATGTGAAGGAAGATTTGTTTTGTGAGGAGGAATTAGCGACAGTACTTAAAGGATTAAAGAATAATAAGGCTCCAGGTACTGCTAGGGTGTTAAATGAGTTTCTTAAATATGGTTGCTCTGAGGTTAGAAATAAATTACTGAAGATTACGAATATGATTTTTGAAAAAGCGAAAGTACCTAACGATTTTAGGAAAACCTTAATTAAGCCACTTTATAAGAAAGATGATAAAAATGAGTGTGGTAATAATCGAGGCATTAGTCTGGTATCTGTAAGTAGTAAATTACTTAGTATGAGATACTTTTGTATATGATACTTTTTAGACTGAGAGATGCCATAGACAAAGTTTTAAGAGAAGAACAGTGTGGGTTTAGAAGAGGTAGAGGATGTGTCGACCAAATTTTCACTCTTAGGCTAATAATTGAGAAGTGCCTGAGTTTTCAAACACCTTTGGTCCTCAGTTTTATAGATTATGAGCAAGCGTTCGACTGTGTTGATAGAAGAGCTTTAGTAAAGGTTTTATCCTTGTATGGGATACCAGACAAATACATTAAGTTGATTAGTGCTATGTACGAGAATAACACTGCTCCGGTTAAGGTAGGTAATGAGGTTAGCAGCTGGTTTTGTATTAAACCAGGAGTTAAGCAGGGTTGTGTTCTATCCCCTTTATATGGATTATTTTGATGGACTTTGTCATAAGGAGCACAGGAAAGGCAATTGGAGACCACGGAATCAAATAGGAAGGAAAACTTTCCTGGACTTAGATTATGCTGATGATTTAAGCATCCAAGATAAAAGTTTGAGCAAAATGAATAAAGTTTTAGAGGTTTTGCGAGTTCAGGGCGCTAGAATAGGTTTGAAAATTAATGTTAAGAAGACTAAGTCACTAAGGCTAGGAATAAGTGAAGATGAAAAGGTGATTTTGGGTAATGAAAAGATTGATCAGGCGGGCAGCTTCACTTACCTTGGTAGTACTATTTGTAAAGATGGTGGGTGCAGTGAAGATATAAAAAGTAGAATATCCAAGGCGCAGGGTGTTTTTTCACAGTTAAAAAAACTTTGGAAGAATAGGAAGATAAGTCTGCAAACCGAGATTAGAATACTAGAAGCTACAGTGATGCCAGTGGTCAAATATGGCTCTGAAACATGGGTGCTCCGAAAAGCAAATGAAGATTTGCTAGGTGCTTTCCAGAGAAATTGCTTAAGGATTGTTATGGGCACCCGGCTGACTGACCGTATTTCAAACAATAGGCTATACGAAAAATGTGGTTCAATACCGCTTTCTAGGGCTATAATGACAGAAAGGTTGAGGTGCCTAGAGCACGTTGTAAGGATGAAGGATGACAGATTGCCGAAGATTGTTCTTTTCGGCCAACCGTCTAGGGCTAAACGGAAAGCAGGTCTTCCTCGTTTGGGTTGGGAGGACGTCATAAAGAAAGGTTTAAATGAAATGGGAACTTCGTTGGCGGGTGTAAAAAGGAAGGCTTTGAATAGATTGGGATGGAAAAGGAGCATGCGCAGCTGTGTTGGCCTCAGGCGGCTTGGTGCTGTGGTAAGTTGTTAGTAGTAGTAGTAGTATTTGAATACTTGGTACTTATACTTAAATACTTTTTTGGAGTACTTGACCAACCACTGTGTTTAAAGTTTGTTAATTCCGTTTGACGAGAGACGTGGTGATTAACAGCAGCCATTAAACCTCACGATCCTTTTCAACTTCAATTTGGCTAAGCGGAAACTTTTACAGACAAATGATACCCAAAAGAACGGAGTAGGGAATTTTTATTTTTTAAGTTTCGGTTTTGGCAGAAAATTAGAAAGAGGCGCCAAGTGGGCTGGGACTTGCAATTTCGAAAATTTGAAGAATAATGCCTGTGAATACTGGTCGCTTCCGTGCTGATAAAAACGAAAACATCACAAATGAAGCTGAAAAGAACTCATCTTCAAGGTTAAAATTGTGTTATTTTTGTTGCAAGGCGATTTAAAAGGAGCATGATATTAGAGATAGGTTAGGCTAATGCAGAATCTATTTAACCTATGCTAATGTGAGAGGTTAGCCTAGGAGGGAAGGCTGGTAAATGTTTCAAAGTTCATATTATTGTCTTACGAACAAAGTGAACATACCACCTGATGCCTTTTTTATGCTCTTTACAAATATAATAATCACTTCAATTGCAAATTCAAATTTACCCACCCCATCTGGTAAAGTTCTACCAAATCATATTATTGAGTTAGGACTAAAGTGAATACACCATTCGATGCCTTTTTTTATGCTGATTATGAATATAATAATCATTTCTATTGGAAATGAATTTCAGACCCCCCCCCCACCTATATATGCCAATTCAGGGTTAGGTTAGGTATATATAGGGGGGGGGCTGAAATTCATTTCTGATAGAAATGATTATTATATTTGTAATCAGCATATAAAAAGGCATCAAATTGTGTAGGCCCCTATTCACTTTATTCCTAACTCAATAATATGATTTGGTAGAACTTTACCCCCATCCCCCTAATGTGCAAATATAAAGGGTAAGACACCCAGTAGTCAGACACTTTAATCACTTTGAAAACTTTTTGACATTTAAACTACTCTAATCACTGTATTATACCACCTAGAAACTTAATTTTTGTATAAAAAAATTTCTGAAGAATTTCTGAACAAGTAGGTTACTAATTCAAATAGTTTCACTTGTACAGCACTTCCTATTTTTGAATTTACTAACAAGTGACAATTCTGCCTAAACTTGGACATACAAATGGCTCATTGTAAATTGGTTATTAAAATAGTATAAACGATTCTGTCCAAGAATAGGCAGGTGGCCGACTACTGGGTGTCTTACCCTACCCTGAATTGGGTAAATTTTTGGCAGTTCATATTATTGACTTAGAAATAAGGTGAACATACCACTTGATGCCTTTTATTATGCTCTTTAGGCCTATGAATATAAATCATTTCTATCAGAAATTCAGATTTACCCATCCCCACCCCCTGGTACTTATGCATTATATCTAGCACACCTCTATATACTGTATTAGAAAACACTAAAGCAAACCAGTCAATCAGGTATTTGCAATAGAGAAATGGAATGCAATGCATAGTTTCTCATTGTGTTTACAATATTTAAACTAGGCCTATTGTTTTTTGGGGTTTAGGGGGGAGAAAGGTACCTAGGTTGGTAAATTTTTCTTTATTCATATTATTGACTGGTAAATTTCTACCAAATCATATTATTGACTTATGCATAAAGTGAATATACCACTTGATGCCTTTTTTTATGCTGATTACAAATCATTTCTATCAGAAATGAATTTCAGCCCCCCCTTTTTTATGCCAATTCAGGGTATATATTTCTACAACCTAACCTAACCCTGAATTGGCATATATAGGGTGGGGGCTGAAATTCATTTCCAATAGAAACGATTATTATAGCCTATTCATAATTAGTATAAAAAAGGCATCAAATGGTGTATTCACTTTATTCCTAACTCAATAATATGATTTTGTAGAAATTTACCTATTGACTTACAAATAAAGTAAACATACCACTCAATGCCTTTTTTTATGCTCTTTCCAAATATAATAATCATTTTTGTCAGAAATGAATTTTACCCCACACCCCTATATAGTCTATACCAATTCAGGGTAGCCCATATATTTGCACATTAGGAGGGTGGGGTAAGTTTTATTTCTGATGTAAATGAGAGGTAAGTTTAAACTTTCCCCTCTCCCCCCCCCCCTATTGTGCAATTTTATACCCTGATTTGTTATCTAACGGGGGGGGGGGGGTAAAATTCATTTCCAACAAAAATGGTTATTATATTTTGAAAGAGCATAAAAAAAGGCATCAAGTGGTATGTTTACTTTATTTGTAAGTCAATATTATGAATAACAAAAAAATTAGCCCTAGGTTAGGTTAGGTTACAGATTAGGGGGGTGCAGGTGGACAAATTTGAATTTCTGATAGAAGCAATTATTATATTTGTAAAGAGCATTAACAAAGGCATTGAGTAGTATGTTCACTCACTTTATCTGTAAGTCAATAACATGAACTGTCAAAAATTCACCCTGAATTGTAACCACACAAAGAAGTTATCAACACTAGTTAAGCTATTGAAAAGTGGTTAAAACATATCACTAGTTTATAAATAAGTTGTTCAAGAGTAACATATTCCAAAAATACTTATTTATAATAATTAAAACCTCATTTATTAGGCAACTCAAATATAAAACATTTTCCTACCATTTCAAGTTTTCAAATGCTGTCAAAAAGAATAGCACTGAATTTTGCTGTTCAAAACTTTGCTGTCAACAATTCATGGTTTATTCCAATCCAGGGTAAATATTTGCACAGTAGGGGGGTGGGGGTGTGTAAATTTTAATTGGCAATAGAAGCAATTATTATATTTGTAAAGAGCATAAAAAAAGCATAAGTGGTAAGTTCACTTTATTTGTAAGTCAATAATATGAACTGCAAAAAATTTACCACAAGGCTAATCTATACAGGGATTGCAGTGAATTTACCTTAATTTGCACTTTGGAACAATTAAGGTCCATACAGAATCTGTTATGCTCCAGGTCAATGATGGCAAAATGCCATCACTGTATTAGGGCCCAGTGATATGCCATAAGAGAGGTCTGCAGGAGAGATGCAATTTAAGCCCAAAGCAGTATCAGCCTCCTAGCAAGACACTCATTATGATGAAGTTGGCATCAGTTGGTAGTTGAGTGGGATGGACAGTCCCACTCATATTTCCATGGCTTGTCATTCTATTCCTTGTCTAGTCTGTACTTGAAGGATGCAGCTGTGGGTACAGTTGCTGTTTCAGCTTGAAGGCTATTCTAATCATTGACAACACACTTGGAGAAGAAGTGTTGCTGCATTTATGTATTGACAGAATGTTTTGCAGCTTTTATGAGTGTCCTCTTGTATGGTGCTGACTTGAATGTTTGGTAAAAAGAGGGTTATTTGGTTGTGTGTTATACTTGTAGGTCAGCATCATGTCACAGCAGCAGCATCTGAAGACAAGTGTTGGCAGCTGCATGCATTCCAGTCTCTTGTTGTATAGGAGATCTCGTATGCCAGCTATTCACTTCATGGCCTGCCTCTGAACTCCCTCAATTAGACTGGTATCATTCTTATAGGACGGGGAGGTGAGACATGTACCAAAATCCAAAACAGGCCTAACTATAGCCTTATAGAGCCTTAGAAAGACTTTACGGGAGCGGCTGGTTATGGTGTGTTTGAGGAGACCAAGGCTTGAATTTGCTTTTGAAACTGCTCATTGCCAGTGGCTGTGGAACTTCATTGTTCATCTGTCAGCACTCCTGGATCTCTTTCTTTGGGACTTGTCTTTAGTACTAAGTCAGCCAGGGAATCGGGATTGGACATGTTGTACTGGTGACAGGGGTTGTTGCTTCCAAAGTGAAAGACACTGCATTTCAATGTGTTGAATTCAAGTAGCCAATCTTGTGCCCTTGTTTGGATTTTATGAAGGTCAAACTACAGACTTTGTTGATTTGCAGGCCTGAAAAGCTTGGAGTTGTTGGCATAGAGAGTTATGTTGTTTTCTGTTCTGTTCACCATAACATTGATATATATATGAGGAATAGGGCAGGGCCCAAAACAGTACCATCAGGAACTCTACTTACAACATCACATAGTTTGGAGAAAACCTTGTCACCATTAGCTGTGAAGAGTCAAACCTGCTGAGTCTGACCAGTCAGAAAGTGCATGACCCAATCAATCACGTCTACATGGGTACCTGCTGCCAAAAGTTTCTATCTGAGATGGTTGTGTGGTACCTTTTCAAAAGCCTTGACTAGGTCCAGTAAAATCAGGTCCACAGGGATTCCTTTCTCCAGGTAATCTGTTATAATGCTGTATGTCTCAAGGAGATTAGTCTCAACTGATTTTCCTGGCTTAAAGCCTTGCTTGTTGGGGTAAAGTATATTATCGATACGGAGATGTGTCAGAATGTCACCATTCACAATCTGCTCATGGGTTTTTGCCACTGCTGAGGTCAGGCTGATGGGTCTGTAGTTTTTGGCTTTGGTGCGGTCACCTTTCTTGAGTATTGGGGTTACATGGGTCAGCTTCCAGTCAATGGGTACCTTTTTGGAGTCAAGCAACAGTTGGAATATATTGCATAGTGGTTGAGCAATTTCTTTGGCAAGCTCCTTCAGTAGTCTTGGGTGCAAGTTATCAGAACCAGCAGACCTGTTGACGACTAGCACTTCAAGTTGCTTTTGGAAAACAGGGGGGAGAGTAGAATAGGTGGCATTGGGTTAGGGATGTAGTATGATGGGCTATGAGGAAGAGGTCTATCTGGTTCATTGGTGAAAGCCAACACAAACTGCCTGTTGAGGAGTTCGGCAATGTCCTTCAAGTTGGTCACTTCCTTGCTATCATCTTTACTGAGTGATTTTACTGACTGTCTGCTTTGGTACTTACTAGATACGTACTTCCAGAACTTCTTCAGGTTATTCTTACTATCATCAGCTAGCTTGGACTTGTAACTTGCGTAAAGTTTTTTAGTTAGGCTTCTTAGTTTGTTTTGAGCTTTTGCAAACTTTTGGTAGTGTTCTTCTTTCCCTCCTTTATTGTACTTTCTCCAGTACCGTCCCTTCCTGTTTCTTTCCTTGTGTATCTTGGGGGTCATGAAAGGCAGTGTTTTGGGCTTTGGTGTGAGTTTTACTGACATGTGCTTTTTTTGAAGTGTAAATAGTTGTCCTTTAGGTTAGCCCATTGTTGGTTAATGTCCCCTTGAAGTAAAAATGACCAAACTATGCCTTCCAGCTCTTTTCTGATTGCCCTGTAATCTACATAAGTTTTCTTTATGTAGTCATTTTTTATTTTACAAAATGACAGATTCACTTCTAGGATTAAATGATTGCTCTTTCCTAGAGGGGGTAAATAATTTATGTTCTGAAGCTGGTCTTTATCCTGTAAGAACACTAGGTCCAGTAGAGTTGGTCTATGGAAAAGTTGGCCTCTAGTAGCTTGTTCAACAATCTGGTAGAGATTAAGGTCGTGAAGCCACTCTGTGAATAGATTCGCGCTTCTGCTTCTGTTTGTAAGTACAGGTATCCCTTTTTCCATATAAGGTCAGGGAAGTTAAAATCACCAGCTATAAGTAGGTTCCCTGTGTAATTCATAGTTGCTTTATGCAGCATAATTGCTATTGTCCACTCAGTTTCTTGGCAATCTGAGGCAGATGGGCTTCTATAAATACAGCCTACTCTGGTTATTACTCCACTGCCGTCATCACACAGGTCGAACCATACAGATTCAACAAATTGTGAATTACCTGGGAGACATAATGACCGTGTTCTATAACATGTCTTGAATAGCACTAAAATACCACGCCTGCATTCTGGAGACTGTAGGTTAGACATGACACCATATCCTGGAATCTTAACATGGGAATCTTTGAGCCTGTTGCTACTAGACTTGGGGCAAACCTCAGTCAATAGGACCAGATCATAATTTTTGGAATAAATCACGGATTTCACCTCATTCAATTTGTCAGGAAGTAGGTCTATGTTAGTAATTAGAGCAGAAAAATCTGGACTTACTCTTTTTTACATTTGTCATGGTTACAGCAATAAGTGCAGCCTAGTAAAAAACAAACCATGGCCCATAGTAACCAAAAATAAAAAAAATGCTTTAAAAAAAAATATTCTTAAATAAGAAGAATTTGTCATTTGAAGCTGATTCAGGAATGGTAAATATGATTTTGATTGCTCTTAACAGTAAAAATTTATTAGACATGATAAATAGAGAGTCATCTAAGTCTTATTTTAGCCTAGTCTAGTATTTATCTTGGGAAGAAATTAGGGGAATAGAAAATTAGCTTAGGATTCTAGCCTATGCTATTTAGGCCAGTGGTTTGCATAATTAAACTATTTAAATATAAGTAAAAGTAGTAGGCCTACCATTAGATTGCATATTTTATGTTAACTGCAAAAATCATTTTTGTGTGTTTTGTAAATGTTTCTTTTTCCCATAAATCAGCTAGGAAGAAAGTGAATACATCATGGGATGCCTTTTTTATGTTCTTTCCAAATATAATAATTGCTTCCAGGGAAAATTCTATTTTAAGCCCTTAAAGGGGCCCCAAAAGGTAACTTATTTTTGTCACATGCTAAAAAGTAACCATCACTAGAAATGGGTTTATAGAATGATTAAAAACATGCTGTTTTTTTTTTGATAAATCAGTCATTCAAAAGTAATTTATTCCAATGGCATTTATTGTTAACAAATGTAGACTGTGCTGCCCCCTGTCACACCCTCAAAACTGTAAGTATATATTTTTTTTTTACCTTAAATTTCAACTTGGAATAATCTAAGGATTTATCCTTGTGAAGCTCCAGCGTTGATGTTTAGAGTGAAAGCTGAATGCAATTCATAGGAAAATAGTGGTACTAGTATGCATAGCCTATATATATATATATATAAAGTATATGCTGTTAACAAAAGTGTTGGTTTTACTTACTCACAATTTATTTCCACTTTTCTAAGGTGCATAATACTACTGATTTGAAAAGTACTCCACTCTCAAATATAGTCTAACCCCAGTAATAATAGGTTGGGTAAATCAATTGCAAAGCACAACATTCATGAAATATATATTTACCCAGTACTATTATCAAATAGTTCATGGTATCAAACTGTAAGTGAGGAGCAACTCAGCCCAATAGTAACCACAAGTCTAAAAAAAATTATTTTGACAATAATAGATACATCAAAAATTTTTTTTCTTACACTGATTTCCAAACATATAAAATTCATTAAGTTTAACCTTACCTATCAAAAGCTATGGGGATGAGAAAATTTGCCTGATTTTTGGAAAAGGGGGAAATACCACACACAGTCAGCAGATTTTAATGACATCACTCTGTCAGATTTAGCATATCAGACAACGTTACTGTAGAGGTTCCAAGCCCTTATCTGTAAAAATGTAAAATCTTATATTTCTTGCCTGAAGAAAGATCAACCAATAGTCCTAGAAGGTCAAAAGAGAGTGCTCATTCAAATTGAAATTAAAATTTGTAGTGCCCTTTTAAGTGCCCAGAAACATTGCAAGATGACTATCCCTATCCCCCCCCCCTTCTGTGACCCTTTTCCTTCCAAATACATACAATCAAAATTTTGAGAGACTGTTCAGCATAGTAGAAAAGTACAACAATTATGCCTCTGGCCATGGTATGACCCCCCATACTATAGCCTTTCTTGCTTTCTTTTTGGCGACTCAATTTTACACGTGGAGATGTTCTAGGAAGACTGTCAAGGGGAAAATTTCTGCAATTTTAGAATTGTCAGGGTAGATTTTTCCATTGGGGAGGGGGTATTTTCCAGGGGGTAATTTTCTGCGTTGACAAATGTTTCATTTGGGGGAGGGGAGAGTAAGGGGTTCTGGCAAAAATTTTTCAATGAGGGGGGATTTGAACAATAAGTTTTTTTTTTTGGCAAAGAAAGTAAGGAGAATCTTTCAGGTGGAATTGTCTGCAGGAAATTTTCCTTGGAGAATTTTCAGCAAGAATGGATTTTTTGGTAGGGGGATTTTATATGGCAGGCATTTTTCATTTTGGAGGGTTTCCAATGAGAAGGAGGTGGATTACTTTCACTTGAAAAAACTTGTTTTTTAATTTAAAACCATAGAACACTTCAATGTACTTACTATTCAATCAGAAATATCAAAATTGGAGTTTCATTTTTCTGTTTTACAAATTCAATGCTCCTTTCAGGATTGAATAAGAATACAAACACTTTATTTGAAGTATTGTAAAAGAAAGGCTTTTGAGTAGGGCCTAACCAATATGGATTTTTGGGTCCAATACCAATATAAAATAATAGCAAAGGCCAATAGCCAATATAATTGCTAATAACTCCCCCCCCCTCCCCAGGAAAAAAAAAACATACCTAAAGTTTAAACCCTGCATTCTCTGCCCATATTCTTATTCATATGGTTCTTCCTGATCTATTAAACACCATAGAACAGCCTCAATAGTTCACTGTGGATCCCAAATAATCCAAAAACAGATCAATTTAGAAAAGCTTTAGAAAAACAGAGAACTGTGAAAAACCACCTGAGCATCAATCTAAGTTTAGATTTTTTTTTTCTTGTAAACTGCAGTTTCCACAAATGTTTGTAAATTATTATTTTAGAATGATAACAAAAATAAATCAAATACAGTTTTAAAGAAATAAAAATTTAATTCTTTTGCTTTGTTACCGTAATACTTTGTTTAAGTTCACTTAGTAAACACACTCATCCTGGACTGGAAATAATTGCACATAACTGTGGAGTGTTTCACAATAACTTTTAAATGAACAAAATTAATCCAAATAAAATTCTAGTCTACATAGTGTTAGTCCACTTCAACTGGTGCAAGTTGTAATGCAGAAAGCACAAGTTTTCAGCATTTTCTCCTCTTAGAGACCTTTGTTTGTCATTATAAATTTTCCCATTACCTGAGGAATTCTGGCACCATCTTCTGGATAAGTTGCACAAAAAAAAGAAAAAAAAGCCAATTTTTTTCCAATAGCCAGTAATGACACTGACCACTATAACAACCTGATAATATTGTCTGGCTGATATATTGGTTGGGCCCTACTTTTGAATATGTCTTTTTTAGCTTTTGTTTCAGCAAACCTGCTCTCTTCTTTTTTTATCTCCAAAGTACAGGGACAAATTTAGTACAAACATACACCCCTTGTGGGCACAGGCTTGTATATAGGCTATTTCTAAAAGTGATGCATTTTATGATGCCGATTTTACAAATTCACCAATTTGCCTTAAACCTTCAATTTTAATTTCAATGCACAAATTTTAGAATCAGGTTGAACCCCACCATTAATAGTGCAACAAGAATCATAAGGCATCTATATCTTAGACACTTATGCACAATTTACAGAGAACAGATCTTGCCTGGACTTAATTCATGTATAAGATGATTGGGACAGTCTATAGTCATATCTATCTTTTCTTAGTATTCTTATTGTCTCTTCATTATTATTCTTTCCATTATTATTTTTCTTCCTATTTTCTCTCATTTCCTTGCAAGAAATCTGTTAGCTGTCAATCAAGACTAGCCACAATGTCAATTATGGTTGATATTTAAGTGTTAGAAAAACTTTGATTTGCCTCTTTCACTGGCATTGAATTGCTTAAGCTTTAAATGTAAATTAAACAGAAATGTAGGCAAGGCTATGATCGTGCTTAGTTTGTTTGGAAACAATTAATTTTAGTTGTTGTACCATAGCTTAAAGCTTACCACTTTTATCTAAAAACTGTTTTAACAAGGAGTAATGGTGCAAGTATGACTTATTACAAGTGATTAGATAAACTAGGATATATTCCATGAATTTCGAAAAATATATTTTCTGTGTGTCTTTTATAAAACAGTTAATCATTTCCTCCCTTCATTTTTGTGAATTGATGCCCCTTGAAACTCTTAAAATTATTAGCCTATTTATCATAAATAAAAAAAATGAATGTTAATTCAATTTATGTGCCCTAAACTAAATAGTTTTTTAACAAAATTTGAATTTATTTACATTAAGAAAATTTCTGCCTATTGGTTTTTAGAATTAAGAAAATTTCTGCCTATTGGTTTTTAGAATAGCTTCTAGTTTTACTGCTCTCCTCCATGCCTTTACGTATACTTAACTCATACCAATATAGATGAGGGTATACAATGTATTTTTCAGTGTGTAGGGGGGAAGCAAATTTGTCATTTTTTTAATTATTTTCAATGAAAATAAAGAGAAGCCTGTGATCTATTTATGATTCATTTATGATCTATAAAATGCTTGATAAAAAATGCCAAGTTTCTTGGGCCTTAGATCAGGTAATAATTCAATAGGCCCATGGGTCAACTGACATTGCTTTCTGAAATTATTTTAGTGGAAAGATCACAATAAACTGTTCATTAAAAGAACAGTGTCACTCAATCATAAATGCCTCACAAAGAAATTAATCAGTGCAATTGACAATTCTATTGCTTTTTTTGTCCTGCTATTTATCCAGTAAAAATCACAATATCAATGTCATTTCCAAAGTGGTTTCTGCCAGCCTCTGGGTGGTTTATCGCATTGAAAATTATAAGGCGCTGTAAAATATGTAAAATACAGGTAAAATACCCTGAAATACCCCCTGGATACAGCCTTGCCCATATCCAAGGGGACGTAAATCATTGGTCCCTCCAACATGCGCCCATACCCTCCTACTGCTATCTTTTAACAGTATGGTAGGAATATTGATGGGACACCAATTTAAGACAGTGTAGTGGGAGGGGGGGGGGGCAAGGATTTCTAAAATATCTTTTGATGAAGACACAAAAAAGTGTTTTCTTGAAGCGTTTTTCTTAAAGAAAAAACAAGAAAAAATTTGGTTGTTTTCTTGTTTTCTTCAATGAAAATTCCAAAAGAGGTATTTTTGAACTTGAGCAGAACAGAACAAAATTCTATAGGGGGCAATTACTTCACCTGAACTCAGCCTTACGCCCCCCACTCCTCCTCCCCTCCAAAATAAATTTGGTTCACATACCATGTTGGATCTTTTTTGTTTTAAAGTAGAATTTTAAAGTAAATTGACATTACTGGAAAAAACAGTCTTGACCTCCAACGCCCTTCCCCTACTGCCAACCTTTTCAGCAGAAAAGTAGGTATGCTGCATCTTGTTTAAAATGGAATCATGCAAGAATTTTCAGTTTGTTTGACTAGGTAAATAAAGCAGAACTGTGACTTCTGCAACAGTCCCTTTCCCCTCCCACCGGTAACTTTCTAGCTTAAAGCTAGGGTTCTTAGCATCTTGTTCAAAGCAGAGACTCCTAGGGATTTTCAGTATACACTATTGGAGCAGAGAATATACCCACGACGCCCTTCAGTACCCTTCACCCATTCTACAACCGATTGTTAGTAGAAAGTTATGAATATGGCGCCTTGTTTTAAGTGTTATCATGCTAGGATTTTTAATTCGTATCAAACAGTTCGTGGTAACAAACTATAAGCAAGGAGCGACCTGGCTCAATAGTAACCGAAACTCTAAAAAACGGAATTTTGATGCCAATAGATACATCAGAAGAATCAGATTTTTATGCTGATTTCAAATATATAAGTTTCATCAAGTTTAGTCTTACCCATCAAAAGTTACGCGCCTGAGAAAATTTGCCTTATTTTCGATAAAAGGGGGAAACAACCCCTAAAAGTCATAGAACTTTAATGAAAATCACACCATCAGATTCAGCGTATTAGAGAACCCTTCTATAGAGGTTTCAAGCTCCTATCTAAAAAATGTGGAATTTTGTATTTTTTGCCAGAAAGATCACGGTTGCGTGTTTATTTTTTTATTATTTTTTTTTTATTTTCCCAGGGGTGATCGTATCTATCCAATAGTCCTAGAATATCGTGAGAGGGCTCGTTGGATCGGAAATTAAAAGTTCTAGTGCCCTTTTTAAGTGACCCAACAAAAAAATTGGAGGGCAACTTGGCCCCCTCCCACGCTAATGTTTTTCCCGAAGTCACCCAATCAAAATTTTGAGATAGCCATTTTGTTCAGCATAGTCGAAAATCCAATTAATATGTCTTTGAGGATGACTTAAATCCCCCACAGTTCCCGGGAGAAGGGCTGCAAGTTATAAACTTTGCCCATTGTTTTACATATAGTATTGGTTATTGGGAAGTATAGAGACGTTTTCAGGAGGATTTTTTTCTAGTGGGGGGTCGGGGTCGGAGTAAGGGTTACTGGGGAGGATCTTTCCATGGGAGATATTTCCTTGGGGAAAGGGACATTTCCATGAAGATTTCCCAGCATTATTTAAAAAAACGATCAGAAATCAAATAAAAAAACAAGTTTTTTCAACTGAAAGTAAGGAGCAACATTAAAACTTAAACGAACATAAATTATTGCGTATATGAGGGGGTTCACCCCTAGTCAATACCTCGCTCTTTACGCTAAAGTTTTTTTTTTAGTACTTTCAAAAGAGCTATCTATTCTAATTAACTGGCCTTTGTGATTCAGGGGTTTGTGATTCGAACAAAATTCGAACTTTAGCGTAAAGAGCGAGGTATTGACTAGGGAGCGAAATCCCTAATATACGTATTAAAAACATACGAATATAGAAATTCGTTACGTAAATTAATTCGTAAGTTGCGTCAGAAAAAAATTTCGAGAAAGCCAATTAGCCAAAATTAGGAAAATTAATATGCGAATTTTGTTTTAATTATTCATGTACGGTGAGCCAAAATCAAAACTGCATTAATTAAAAAACGTTCAGAAATTAACTAAAAAAAAACAAGTTTTTTTTAACTGAAAGTAAGGAACGACATTAAAACTTAAAACGAACAGAAATTATTCCGTATATGAAAGGGGCTGTCCCCTCCTCAACGCCTCGCTCTTTAAGCTAAGTTTTTTATTGTTTAAAAAAACAAAAGTTTTGAGACAGAGTCAAACTTTAGCGTAAAGAGCGAGGCGTTGAGGAGGGGACAGCACCTTTCATATGCGGAATAATTTCTGTTACTTTTAAGCTTTAATGTTGCTCCTTACTTTCAGTTAAACAAAACTTGTTTTTTTTAGTTAGTTATCAGGAGAAGCGAAATGGGATACGGTATTGACTTCTGCAGCAGCCTCTTCCCTATCCAATGTTAACTTTTCAACTCATAGGTTGACATGTTGCTCTTTGCTTGAAGCGGAATCTCGCAATCGCTTTCAGTCTGTATTATTGGAGCCAAAAGTGGGCTTGTGGCTCCTCCAATACCCCTGTTTGTCCTACTGCCTCCTTTTTAGCAGAGATGCATCACCTTGTTTAAAGTGGGATCATGCATAGACTTATAATCCATATGATTTGGAGAAGAAATGTAGGCGAGTGGCCTCTACAGCAGTTTACTTCTTCTCTCACTGTCTGTTAGTGCAGAGGTTGGCATATTACCCCTGCTTGAACCAGAATAATTGAGCATTTTCAATCCATATAATTAAAAGAGCAAGGTGGGTCCTTGGCTCTTTATCCCCCCCCCTTCCACCAGCCTTAATTGTATTGCACAAAAGTACGCTTGTCGTGCCTAGTTGAAACTGGAATTATAGAAATGCTTGATTCATGTGATTACAAAATCAATGTGGGTTGATAACCCATCCGACATCCCTCCCTCACCTCAAATTTTTAGCAGAAAGGTGGGCTTATGGCACGTTATTTGGATTAGAATGGTGGACAGATTTTCAGTATGTATGATTGCAGGACCTTAGGCCCTCTTTTATTGCCCTCACTGCATTTTTAGCAGAAACTAAGGTTCATAAAACCTTGTTTGAAGTGGAATAATGCGCGGATCTCAAGTTAGTATTTAAGAGCTCAAAGTGGGCTGATGACCCCTCCAAAACTTCCCAATGGTCTAATTGCCAGATTTTTGGTTGAAAGGCAGGTCTTTTATCCTTTATAGAAGCAAAATCATAGAAGGGACATTAATACCCCCCCCCCTCTTTAGGAAATACGCGTGGGGATGTTAAGGGTAATTGTCCGGGGTAAATCTTCGCCAGGATTGAATTGTCCAGAGGATATTTCTATGGGGAGGGGTATTTTTCCCATTCACTATATTCATGTATGTTATTTTACTGCGTTCATGGCCGTATATTTGGCTTTAAAATACACTTATTTGTCTATCTATCTAATATGCAGGATGATTGTACCAAACACATTTTGCATGCAAACCAGTTATACTTACCCCCCTCCCCTAATGTGCAAATCTATAGCGCAAATTTATTTCTAAAGTAACGAAGAAACTAACAAAAAAGACTGGTGTGTTCACGAATTTTACACAGCGTAAACTTGAGTGAGTGGCGCATAATACACAAGTTCCAATATTTCATCCCCCTACGGAAAATAAAACTCAAATAAACTTCTCAAATTTGGAAAGCCTTATTTTCCACGGGGGGTATTTTTTTTTTTGGGGGGGGGGGTATTCGCCTAGAGCCCAAACAAACATACTTTGAAGCCGTCTTCTGGGACCTGTCTTTTTTCTTTTTTTTTTAGGTAAATACATCTTCTTGTGAAATACCATTTTCTTCAAAGAGTATTGCCTGGTGTTGAATAGAAAATTGTATCTTTCTTATTTCAAGAGCTGGTTTTCTTTCTTTAGGTCCACTTTCTAATATTACCACTTAGAAAGAAGCAAAGGAAACCTCCAGTTTCTTTACCGATGATGAAAATGTTAAAGTTTAGAAGGGACATTTGATACCGTTCCTCTACCTCAGTCCCAAACGCAGAAAAATGGAATTCTAAAACGAAATGGATTGTAAAAGTTGATGGGAGTACCCCCGGACCGTGAAAACATGCTTCTTTTCATGCTTCAGGCTAGGGTTCTCCAGAATGACCCAGTCCCCATTAATAAATTCTAGCTAAGAGCTAAAATAATACAAATGCTAATTTCAGCCAGTAACAGACTCTTTTCTCTTTTTAGTCGTGAGCAGTCGTCTGATCAGCGCCTCAGAACTTCGCTTGAAAATGATGAGATTGACGCTAAGTTTGGATTTGAAGGTCTCAAAGAAAACGGGGAAAAAATTGGGTACCTCATGAATATGCATACTGTAAGCATTCTTGATAATTTAACTCCTTTCTCCGGTAAAACTTGAAAAAAATGGTCTAAGGATTGCGACTTTTGTAAAGTTATCAGAAACGTTCCTAATGTTCTTATTTCAGTTCTCTAAATTCTACAAAAATGAGTAATGCTTAACTCTTATTTTCATTTAAAGAAATACACCTCTTGCTTGTTGTTTGATGAATAAAGCTGATTTGGACATAATTCAGTTCGAATAATTTCCTTTCTTCCTGTATAGACTCATGTCTGAGGAATAGCTGAAATACAATAGATAAATGTACATAATTTTTTTTTTGTGTCAAACTGTTGATCAAAAATATTTAAAATTTGAAATCACTGTATAACCAGAAAAATTGTGTCATTATTACAGAAAAGGGGTGAACGCATAGGGAGGGCAAAGGTCATAAAAGATACGGAAAGGAAGTAGAGTTAGAAATTGAAGGAGTAATTGTCAGTTTGATACTTGAGAAAATTAGAAAGGATCTGATTAACTTGAAAAAGAAAGAAAAGCGAACAAACTACTGAGAAGCAAATGGGAAAAGATCAACTGGATCCGAAAAATGAGGATGAAGACACGACCAAGTTGGCTAAAAGTGCTAGAAATGGAGATATTGGGATGAAACACGTTTTATTTTAAAATTAAATATGTTTAATTAATCCATCCATCTATTTGTTTATTTATTTATCTGTTGTAAGCTGATCATATACCTAATAATAATTCTGATTACTTTTAGACCGAAATCATGGACCAAGACAAGAGATTGGTTAGTGCAGTTGATTATTATTTCATTCAAGAGGATGGCTCTCGCTTTAAAGCATCTGTACCATATAAACCTTATTTTTATGTTCTTCCAAAGACTGGTTGTTTCCAGGAAGTTTTGGCATACTTATCAAAAAAGTATGCAGGAATTCTTTATAGCTGTGAACCATGTACCAAAGAAGACTTAGAATTGGTAATGTTTTTTTTTAAATTTTCAACAATTGCCAGGGTGAGATGACCTAAGACTTTTACCATTAATAATTTAAAGGCTTGCTTTGGATTCTCTGATTGTGCATGTAGTTAAAATATCTTACAATCATTCTCCTTTTGTAATTCAATGAAAGAAAGAATTTTCCATAATATTCGTATTGATAAATATTCCTTGTCTTTCTTCCTCCAATTTCTTGTTAAAGAATCTTGTCAAGTAAAGGAATATTTCAGCTAAAAAAAAGATTAAATTGCACTTACGTATTCTAGGATTATTCCATTTTAAGCGGCCTTGCGCCATTATTTTTTCTTGTTTATAGTAAGGACTTAAATAACGCAGTATGTGTTTTGATTTTACTTTATCTAATCGGTCTTCAAAGGGAGTTTTTCGATATAATATTTTTTTAGGGATATCCCCTCTCACCTAGGGGAAGATTGAGGGGGGGGGGGCAATTGGACCCCCTAGATTTAAAAAAATATTTTTTGTATTTTCATTGAAAAAAAAACAACAAATTACCAAAATTTACAATTTTTGGGCGTCTGGTAGTTACGAAAGCAAATTTACCCAAGAGGATCCAACTAAGAGTATGTTAATGAGGAATAACATTTTGAGGTTAATGAGGTATTTAATAACAAATTTTTGGAAGAAAAATTCTAGTTTATCAATTTTTTGCGGGAAAAGTTTATTTTCTTTTTCGCTGATCCACTTCACGATTCCAGGGCATGTAGACAGCTTAAGGGGTACTGCACCATTATTTTTCCTTGTTAATATTAGCAATTCAAGTAATGCAATACATTTCTTGTCTTTCATCTACCGACTTATTGCTTTGACTGTGACCTAGCAATGAGAGCAAATTTATCCTTGTCTGCAGATGATACAGTTTACAATTTCTGCCACAACTAGACACTAGCTGATCGGAGTACTTTTGAGGGGTCTAAGTGAAACATGTGACTAGCATTGCAACAAGTAAGCTACTTACTCACTTCCAATAAGTCATTGCTGATCATTTGATGTCAGTCTGAAAATTGTTATCCATGTATAATACATAAAGAATCTTCTGAACTTGATATCCTTAAGAACAAAGAATTTTTAGTCATTTGAGGATAAATGTTAATATAATTATAAGCATTAAGACACCTATATAGGTAGTTACAGCCTTAGCTTGTAATGTTTCATCTCTTGTTTTCTCACACCACCGGGAATTGTTGCTATTCCATCTTTTATTGTTATTACTTCTCCATGTGGTCTAATATTTTCGATTGTCCTCTTCAGCTTCTTCAATTTCTGTGAAGATGTAAATTTTTGCTGGTGTACCTCCGTCTTATTGCTTTCTTCAAAAAGTTTACTGAGTTGGTTAACACAAACACAAAGCAATCTTTCCACAATGAAGTTTTTCAAATAAAAGTAAAGAAGCATGTTAAAATAAAATAAAAAAACAGAAATAAAGGCATATAATAGTTAAATCTTATTTCAGTCCCCCGTTTTGCCTTCAAGTCCAGTGAACATTGTCCGTCATGAGTCAACCAAAAAATCTCGGTTACCCCCACTGCAATTCCAGTGGGCTTTCTCAGTAGGCAAATCTCATATAATACGAACAATCTCAGTCGCCCACTTGCCTGCAAGTCCTGTGGACATGGTCAGGCATAAATTTTTGACTAATTCTTGGGTCTCCAATCGTCTTCAGAGGCCTCACAGAACTCATAGACTCTTTGAATTACCCTTAATCTATGCCTATCTACCTTAGTTGTGTCCTAAGACGGATGATAGCCTATCATCAAGAAGTGAAATTAATCATTTTTATAAAATTCTGAAAAAGATAAGATAGCTTTACCTCTCATAGAAACTATATGTATTGTTTTTACTCCAATTAGCCGTGGCTCTAAATTCTATATTCACTTCTGCCAATTTGATAATGCAACCTATTGGACAAGCCCAGCAGAATTGCAACAGAGCGACCAAGATTCTTTGGTTGACTCCGGAGTGATGATGCCCACTCTACTTGTGGGCAAGCATGTGACTGGGATTTTTTCAAGCACTTTGAGTTTTGCCTGTTGGAAAAGCCCACTGGAGTCAGAATTGGCTGGTGAGGTTGAAAAGTTATGGCCAACATGTCGGCTAAATTCACAGGGCGAGTATCAAAACTAGTATCAAAGTAACAACACCAAAGTAACAAAGTATCAAATTAAAGAAATTATCAAAGTAACTAAGTATCAAGGTAAACAAAGTGTCAAAGAAAACAAATTATAAAAGTTCCAATAAGCAACTTGCATAACTTACAGCACTTGCCCCGTAGATAAGTAATCAAAGTATCATAGTAAACAAAGTATCAAAGTAA
Source organism: Artemia sp. Qi Xiang Cuo (assembly GCF_049724085.1). NCBI lineage: Eukaryota > Metazoa > Arthropoda > Branchiopoda > Anostraca > Artemiidae > Artemia > Artemia sp. Qi Xiang Cuo. Next base: position 46,486,673 of record NC_142798.1, on the reverse strand, counting down.
CAATAAGCATCTTGCATAATTTACAATCGTTACCGATGGGTCTGGGGGGGGGGGCGCGATTTCAACCCCAAAAAATAGTTATTAGGCCTTTGAACTATTCTGGACAAAAAGGCTATCTCAGAATTTCGATTTGATGCATTTGGGGAAAAGAGGGAGTGGGAGAGGGGCTATTTGCTCTTCGATCACTTTTGGCTCTTAAAAAGGGAATTAAAACTTTCAACGTCCACAAAGTCTATACGACCACCCAATCCATAAGAACATTATGTGTCCCTGGGGCATAACTTACAACATTTGCTTTAGGACTATTTTTAGCAAAATGGGTGTCTAAAAATTTGGATCTGATGCATTTGGGAAAAGACGGTATGGGAGGGGCTAGTTGCCCTTTGATCACTTTTGACTCTTAAAAGGGCACTAGAAATTCCGATTTCCGATCGAATGAGTCCCTCCGAAGTTTATACGACAACTTCTTCCACCTGGATGTGAGTGTGAAAGAGTGAGTTAGTGTGAGGTAGTGAGTATAAATGGGGGAGTGAGTGAGTTAGAGTGAGTGATTGAGTGATAGATCGACTTTGAGGGAGTGAGTGTGAGTGTTTGTGAGCCCCCATGTGAGTGTGAAAGTTTGTACGACCATTCCTTGCATAACAACCTCTGCATGCCCCGAGGCATAACTTACAACCCTCGCCCCTGGGTTCTGGAGGGTTTTGTCAACTCGAAAGGCATAGTTAAAACCCTTAAAAACCCTTAAAGGGGAAAACTTAAAACCCTTGCCCCCGGGCTTTGGGGGGCTGTGTTGACCTCAGAGCTATTTTATCGAATGTTTGGACTATTTTATAGAAAATGGATATCTCAAAATTTCGGATGTATTTAGGGAAAATAGTTCTTGGGGGGGGGATAGTTGCCCTCCGATCAATTTTGACTCTTTTAATAATGCTTTTAAGCATTGTTTGTCGTATTTTTGGAATAGTTTTATTTGTTTTGGCTTATGCTTGGGCATTATTTTTAGCTCTTTGGTACTTTTCATATATTTTAATTTGTTATTTTTTGAATCTTTGATTTATATTTCTAATTCTAATGCCCCATTTTTTATGACAAAACACTTCTAGTTCATTCGATTTTTTACTATAACTGTGAATAAAAGACCTAAAGCCGAACTGGCCAGCCATGACAGAAAAAATGTAAATATGACAAACGGGTCTATGGCCAGTAAATGAAAACTGGCCATATGGCCAGTATTTATATTTTTTCTATAACTGTGACAATGGTGCTCCATATAAATCTCAAATGTCTGTCAAATAAATCTAAGATTAGAAAAGGGGAGTCTTTGAAATTTGCATATTGTGTCGTTTGACATGTGTTAGAACGCTGTAAATGGGGTGTCATATTCAAGTTTTTAAGATGACAACCGCATCATATAAGCCTGTACCTGGGAGACTTTTTCTCCTGCGACCATGAGTTTTTTTTTCAAGATTAAATGATATTTATTTTGATGTTGTAAGGTGTTATTTATGGTATTTGGGTTATGTTGTTGTAGATACCTTTATTCTTCCTTTACAGAGGAGATAAACTATGGCCCTAAGGTATTTTAACTTTGGTAGCGTGCCTTAGGCTATGACCGGACTAATGAGGTGTACCAACTGGGTATGTTCGAGTGGCTAAAGGTAGATTGTATAGAGGTTGTCCATAACACAATACTTTTATTCAGTTAACATATAATAATAACAGATATATATATTTTCTACTGGGACTGGCTGTCCCAAGTAGACCACAAGTCTCGGAAAAACTACAATAATATATAATAGAATACTTAGACACTTACAATGATCCGACAAGTTTCCAAGGTATTTCTAAAAACAACGGACCAGAGGTCAGTCCGGCATAATGTTAGTATCAGTCTCTTCCTTCCCATAAAATTTATTTTTTATACATTTTTATCAACCACACCTTTTTTTAACCAACCGACGCAATAGCTAGGAAGTGGTGATTTCTCAATTTCCCGTTAAGCAAAACTTGGCAGGATATATTCCTTATCTTAATAAAAAGTGGTATTTCTAAACTTTGTATTTGCATCTTAATATATTTTTACTAAATTAATAATTAACTAAATTAGGAAGCTTTACCACATTGAGAAAAAGAATCCGAAAAAGAAGCGATTCGAAAAAAAGTAAAGAGCCATATTAAATTCAAGACGAGTAAAAATAAAGTCCTATAATAGTTCAAACATAAAAAGACCAGACATTACTCTAAAAATATAAATGAAATCCAAAACAAATAAAAATTAAAAATAAATGATCATATCAAACATTAAGATAACAGATAGCTATATAGATGCATGAATAAATCCTGAATCGAGTAAAGATTAAACTGAAAGTTCAAGTCAAACTTAAAACGAACAAAAAAACTACAAACCAGAGATTGGCTGTTGTCTCTCTTCCCGTCCCTTAACGGCGGAAGTCCTAAAGCCTATTGCGTCATTTGATTTTATTGAAAACTATATACATCTTGAAGAGTGTGCTTAGATTCTTAAAAACATTGACGAAGAATTAAAAATAAATCACTATGGTAATGAAGATGATTGGAAAGAACTTATGAAAATAAACTGAAAATTTACTAGATAATGATATTTATTCCTGGAAGTCCCAGCAATTTAAGTTTTTATTTAATTTTTATTTTATTTTATAAGTGTAACAAACAATATTTATAACACATTTTGTTTTCAGTAAAGCGTAAATGGTACAATAGGCCTTAGAACTTTCGTGGTTAAGGGAGGGGGAGGGTGACAGTAGTCAATCTCCGGTTTGCAGTAATTTTGTTTGTTTTAAGTTTGACTTGAGCATTCAATCAATATGTTACTCGTTTAAGGATTTATTCATTCACCTATATCAGTATCTGTTATCTTCATGTTTGGTATGACTATTTGTTTCAATTTCTGTTCGTTTTGAGTTTCATTTGTTATTCGATAGTAATTTCTGGTCATTTTAAGTTTGAGTTACTAGAAGACTGTATTTCTGCTCGTTTTGAGTTTAACATGGCTCTACTTTTCTCTGAAAAATACTTTTTTATGTATTTTTTTTAATATTAATCTCTGGTCAATTTTGATTGCCAAGGTGTTATTATTAGTTAATATAATCAACATTTCTCCAGTTTTTCAGGTTTTCGGCTTAAGAATTAAAATATCTGATTCTAATTGAAATTTTTAAGTTGCAGTAAGATGATCTGAGCAGTGACTTTGAATGTGTTCAATATAATTACTGTGTACATTTCTTTCAATTTGAAATCAAGCTTTGGGACCGTTTTTGATCTAATGTTTTGGCTCAACAGTAATTTACAGATAATTTACTCAAAAAAATTCTCCTGGAGTGTTTTCAAAATATTGCATACTTCTGAAGATGGAATAAAAAATGAATATATATATATATATATATATATATATATATATATATATATATATATATATATATATATATATATATATATATATATATATATATATATATATATATATATATATATATATATATATATATATATATTTATATATATATATATATATATATATATATATATATATATATATATATATATATATATATATATATATATATATATATATATATATATATATATATATACATATATATATAAGGCACAGTTGGGGGGCTGCCGCCCCCAAACCCCGCTTTCGCAGCCTTTAAATAAAAAAAAGTTCTTTAAACTGAAAGTAACGAGCGACATTAAATCTTAAAACGAACAGAAACTATTCCGTATATGAAAAAGGCTGTGCCCTCCTCAACGCCTCGCTCTTTACGCTAAAGTTTTTATTGTTTAAAAAAAAAGAGTTGTGAGAAAGTCAAACTTGAGCGTAAAGAGCGAGGCGTTGAGGAGGGCACAGCCCCTTTCATATACGGAATAGTTTCTGTTCGTTTTAAGATTTAATGTCGCTCCTTACTTTCAGTTAAAGAACTTTTTTTATTTAAAGGCTGCGAAAGCGGGGGGTTTGGAGGGCGGCAGCCCCCCAACTCTGCCTCCTAATCCCTGTACGTTTTAAGGTTCGACCTTGTAACTCAGCCTCTTTAACTCTTTAGAAAACGTAGTTTTTTTCAAATAATTTCTGCACGTTTTTGTACAGTTTATTACTTATTATTGCTTGACTAACTGTTAGTTGATCGTGTCAGGAGTTAAAGCTGGGGGGCTGCCTCCCTCCAAACCCCCCGCTCTTGAACATTCTTGTTTTAAGGCTTTTAATTCCCGAATGCTCAAATCACGCCGCACAGGGTGCCTCCTAATCCCTGTACGTTTTAAGGTTCGAACTTGTGACTCAGCCTCTTTAACAGCCCCCCAACTGTGCCTCCTAATCCCTGTACGTTTTAAGGGTCGACCTTGTAACTCAGCCTCTTTAACTCTTTAGAAAACGTAATTTTTTTCAGTTTCTTTTTTAAAGTTTAAATTCAATATATAAAAAATTTGCTCTGACGGTGAATCGAACCCGGGTTTTCCGCCTGACAGTCTGGAGTATCAACCGCTGGACTAAAGAGACACAAATGTAATTGTTTTTTAGTAAATGGAATCTATTTTTGACGCAAGAAAATTCCCACAAAACTTGATATTTGGTTTTTGGAAAACAGAGAAGGAGTGATCAGATTGAGCTGAAATTTCGATGATAAGCTCCCAGGCCCCAGGAAAGCGTATCCTCTAAATTTCAGCCCGATCAGACAACGTTAAAGGGGGGTTGTGTGTGGTGGGAAAAATTAACATGGGCTATTATAGGAAAACGAGGTTTTTCGTAAATGTAAATTCGGGGGATAATTTTTTCGGTCTGAAAATATCAAAAGGCCCTAACAGGTCGAATTCTGCTTCGAATGAGTCCTCATTCACCCGGATCAGTTGCCAACTGTGGCCTGTAGGTGTGGATAAGAAAAAAAAACGAGCTGATTTTTAAGTGGCTAGATTTGTTTTTCTGAAAACAGGGAAGGAGTTATTGGGTTGAGCCGAAATTTTGAAAATAAGCTCCCTGGTCCAAGGGAAGCTCAACCTCTAAATTTCATCCCAATAAGACAACGTTAAAGGGGAGCTGTGGTGGGAGGGTCGAAACTTTCGGCCCAGTTTACCCGATGAAGATAAAGTCAGAGGAGGATGAAATTTTGCAAGTTTCTTAGTTTGAGCTTGGGCTACAAAATGCGATTACCGCCGTCTCTCTGCGACCTCTAGGACCTGAAATCGCTTAACATTGTGGTGGGTCGCCTCTTTATAGAGGCACAAGTGTGCCTCCTTGATAACAGAGATATCAAGAGACAGCTTTCTTTATATCTGACTCTTTTAAATCTTTATTTGTGAATTTGAAATGAGCGTTTGCAAGGTGTGGTGCGGAAAAACTATCATTCTGACAACCTGAATGCATATGGTGTCTTTTGATTGAGTCCTACATTCCCTTTGATCTGAAACTTGGTATCCTTACTGTTTTTTTTTTAGACAATTTAAATACCCCCCTCTGGCAACCTGAATGCAAATGGTAAATTCTTATTTAAATTAACCTCCCCTTTCAAAATATCCTGAAAGTTTCAACTAAATGCCATTAGCCTTTCCTGAGATATTGCAGCTATGCGTCTTTGACAACCGAGATGCACGTTGTGTCTTTCGATTAAATCAAACATTCCCCTCAGCATTTTCTCAAGTTTCAACTTAATGCGCTATACCGTTCCTGAGATTTTGTACACACCATTTTAACAAGCTGGATGTACATAGTATGTTTTGATTTATTTCAACATCTCCTGGAAGCTAAACTTAATATCCTTTCCATTTTTTAGATATTTCACATATGCCTTTTTGGTAACCTGGATGTAAATAGTGTCTTTTTATTTATTTCAAAATTTGTTGGAAGTTTCAACTAAATGCCGTTAGCCGTTCCTGAGATATTGCGGATACGTCGTTTAACAACTGGGATGCACATAGTGTCTTTTTTTTAAGTTCAACATCCCCTTCCACATTCTCTGAAAGTTTCAATTTAAACTGTTTTGGGGTATTGCAGACATGCCCTTTTCACAACCTGGATGCATAAGGTGTCTTTTGATTTAGTTCAACATCCCAATCGACATTTCCTAAAAGTTTCAACTTAGTATTTCCTGTTCCTGAGATATTGCAGCTATGTCTATTGACAACCGGGATGCACATAGTGTCTTTAAGTTTAATATCACCCTAAATATTTTCTGGCTTTTTCAACTTAACACTCTCCCTAACTGTTCATGAAACATTAAAGATATGCCGTTTTGACATCCTGGATGCATGTTCGGTCTTTTGATTTTGTTTAACATCCCCCTTAGCATTCAATTACAGTTTCAACTTCATACCCTTAGCTGTTCCTGAGATCAATACAGAAACGCCCTTTTGACAACTTGGATTCACCTAGCGTCTTTTGCTTGAATGCAACATCCCCCTTAAAATTCCCTGAAAATTCCTTTTCAACTGAATAACCGTTGCCATTTGTTGGATTTTGATATACTCAAATAGTTATAGTTGTCGTAGTACAAATAACAGTAGTATTTGCAGTCACAGTCGCAATCGCAGTGATTGCAGCAGAACTAGTACTAGTAGTCGCATGGCAACTAGTTGTAGTTGCGGTCACAAGTTGACGCATTCGCAGTTGCAAGTAGTCGTAGTCGCTGTCGCAGTTGCAAGTAGTTGCAGTCACAAGTAGCATGAGTGATAGTCGTAAGTAGTAGAATTCGTATTCGCTGTCGCCAGTAGTCACGGTTGCTGCCACAAGTTGTCGAAGTCCCATGTAGTCATAGTCGCAAGCAGTCGCAGTTGCAAGTAGTCACAGTTGTAATCACAAGTAGTTCTTAGTCACAGTGGCAGTCACAAGTAATCGCAGTCGCTAGTAATCACAGTATCAATTAGTCATGGTCGCAAGTAGTCAAAGTCGCAGATGCAAGCATTCACAGTCGCAGTCAGAAGTAGTCGCAGTGGCAGTCACAAGTAATTGCAGTCGCTAGTAGTCCCAGTCGCAAGTAGTCATAGTCGAAGTCACTAGTTGTCACAGTTACAAGTAGTTGCAAGTAGTCTTAGTCGCAAGTAATTAAATTAGCAGTTGCAGTCGTAGTAGGTGTAGTAGTAGAAGAAGTACTAGTAGTGGCCCTAAAAGTTCCAAGTAAATAACCTTAGCCATTCCTAAGATATTAGAGATACGCGCTTTTGATAACCTGAATGCACATAGTGCCTTTGGATTTTGTTTCAAGATCCCACTTAGCATTTCCCGAAGTTTCAACTACAGGATAGAGGGGGGGGTCTAAGAAGGACGAAGGGGACCCTTTACCGTCAAAGCACTTTTCTACAAACCCCTCAGTATGCCCAAAAAGTTTCAACTTAATATCCTCAGTCGGTCCTGAGATATTGCTGATATGCTATTTTAACATACAGCAGCTTCATAGAGTGTTTCGATTTTGTTCAATATCCCCCTCAGCATTTCTTGAGACTAGTCGCAAGTAGAAGTAATCGTTGTTGCAAGTAGTTGCAGTCATAGTCGCAAGTAGTCGCAGTCGTATGTAGTCAACTTCAAGTTCAATCGTTTTATTATTCACATATACATGTATATATTTGACATAGGCCCATGGAGAGACAAGCTCGAAAAACTAGGCCTAGACAAAGATACAATTACAAATTACACTACAATACAAAGATAAACACGATGGCAAAGATACAATAACACAACAGTAATATGAAAGTAGCAGCTATCAGGATCCATAAATAAATATAGAAAATTTCAATATTATTAAATATAAATTTATGCTAGAAGATAGCCGAGAGGCCCACATTCACCCAGAGCAACAAACCATACAAATAATTTTGTCTCATTAAAGAGACACTTAATTAAAAGTAATCCTCAACTAAATGGAATTTGAGATTCCTTTCTATTAAATGGATAGAAGAAAATTTATCAATAAGATACTTGTGAGCATCCCAGCACCGGGCTATTGACGCAAATGGGACGAATTTAGATCTCTCAGTACTATACTTAATGTAAATACTCTTTTTTTGTCGAGTGTTATAATGATGGAAATCTTGTGATTGGGAGAACAAACTTTAATTGAGGTAGTATGGCGGTAATTTCTTAATGTCATAATTGAATTTGAAAATAATTGCTTCAAAAGTAAATTCTTGAGAAACTGGAAGTATATCTAGATAAGTATATAAAGATGCTGTAGAGGACTTATTTGGAAGTGCAATAGGTGATGCAATAAAAAGTTTAAGGATTCTTGGGGCTTTATTTTACAAAATCCGTATTGGTTTAATATGGCTTTTAAATGAAGATAAATATACTAGAGAACAATAATTAATATTAGACTGAATCAGAGCAAAATAAAGGCTTCGTATAGCAGAGTAGGGCAAATAATGCTTCAGCCTTCGCATTAAACCAACACACCTTGAAATTTTTGAGCGTAGATTTTGAATGTGTGTTTTAAAAGATAAGCCTTCGTCAATCACAAATCCAAGGTACTTTATCGTTTCCACCCGAGATATTGATAATAGATACTTTGGAGAAGTAACTCAGGTAATACGAGGGCATATATTTGACTTTCTGCCGTAAATTATGAAACTAGTTTTTGATAAATTCAAAGCAATAAGATTTGAAGAACACCAATCAAGAACATTAGAAAGTGCAGTATCCAGTTTTGCCTCCACCTCCTCGTCATTCCTCTCAGAAATTGAAACTGCCGTACCCAGAAAAATGTGTGTTGAGACACCGGATTGCCAAAGCGCGGTAAAGATCATTTGTATGAATTAGAAAAAGCGGAGGACCTAGGACAAAGCCCTGAGGTACTCCAACCTTCGGAGACTGAGGGACAGGTGAAGAGAGGAAATTGCCTCCGTCTATTCGTTGCTTTCTCTTATCAAGACAAGATTTAACTAGATCCAGCGCCGGTCCGAGCACACCACAATTATCCAATTTACAAAAAAGGATACAATGGGATATTATATCGAATGCTTTTTGAAAATATACATATATTGTTAATGGAATTTCACCTCTATCCAAGCATTCATGAATATATTGGATGAGAGCAAGAATAGCGTGTTCAGTATTGTGTCCAGACCTAAAACCAAAGTAGGAATTTGTGAAGAAATGAGACGATTTAAGAAAGTCATAGAACCTCTTATGAATTGCCTTCTGAAATATTTTAGAAAATGCTGACAAAATAGACATAGGGCGGTAATTTGATGGGTTTTCAGGAGTCACCTTTGTGAAGTGGAATTATCCTCGCTTCTTTAAAAGCGGATGGAAAAACTCCAGTTTTAATGAAAGATTAGTTATATGCTGTAATGGTAAAATTACTGCGGACAATATTTCTTTAACAATTATAGAACTAGACCCGTCAATTCCCGCTGAATTACCTGGATTTAGATCACACACTATTTTTGTTATTTCATGCTGAGAAACAGGTCCAAGAAAAATTGAATTAATTTGAGGAGATGGAAGGTATGAAGAAAAATGTTTATTATTACGAGTAGTAAGCGCACAATTCGTTAAAACCCTACCCGCAAACCTACGCCTGAGGCATCGGGTATGCGTGTAGGTTTTAAAAGAATTGGGGTTACCAGGGTCATTTGCAAAGAGGTATCGTTTCTATAGAAGGTATAGTACTTTGAAATATCATATGGAATTTGTTTGAAGGTATATCCTTTTTTCACGGGCCTGTATCAATCAGGTTGGTTATAATATGTTCGGGTTCAAGTTTTTTCTGACACAATTCACTGAATTTCTATTTCATGATATACTAGTTTTTTTTTTAGTTTTGATCCGTGTCGGAAACACCGGTGTATCTTTTTTAGTTTTCTTTACAATTAATATTAGTAAGAGACTTGAATTCAAAGAGAATAGTTTTTATTTGAAAGGATATTAGTAGAGAAAAAAAATTAGTGGCGCATTTACATTATTGGAGATTAATGATGGAGCTAGCAACAGTGATATAATTACTTCTTTAGTTTACGAGATTTGCGAGTTTTTTGCGACGAGGTATTAGCATAAAGGTATTGCGATGGTTAAGAATGTCTCACGGGTAATTAAAGAATGGGGTGCTTACATCAGATACTTAATAGATTTGACGATTACAAGAGACATTGCTAGAGTCAAATATATTTGATGTTGGTGATATTATGACCCTCCAAGTCCCCTGGGGAAAGGGCTGCATAGTGTATCGGTATCGGACGTATTATTTTTGGGCGTATTGCTATCGCAGTTATATATACAGATTTTTAGTAGCTCTTATAAAAGATTTTACTCATATCTACTTTCTTCCTATAAATACAACCAACCGCAACTTCAAAACGGCACTAAAAACGGCACTTTTGGTGCAATGTCTAAAGTGGAAAAGCTGGGGGCTAGTGGACTACCAGCACTTTTAGATTGACGTTTAATGGCTCATTCGAAAGCTAATGCTCGTATCTACGTTATGTTTATCATTTCTACAATCAATTAAAACAATACTTTTTGTGTACATTATTAATTATATTAAATAAAAAAAAAGAGTTTTTTTACAATAAAACAAAGCGACGACGGTAAAACATAGACCGACAATAAATGAGTCTGTATATGAAAGGGACCGTCCCCTCCTCACCGCCTAGATATTTAATCTAAATTTTTTTTTTGTTTTAAAAAAAAAAGATTAGTTTTAAATTACACATTTTGCTTAAAACAGGAGGTGGGTAGGAGGGGGCAGCCCCTTTCATATACAGAAGAGCCTTTTTTGGATATTGGTAAAATTGGTATTTTACTTTTAGAAAGTTCAATATTCGAAGCTAGCTTCAGCAGGAGCTTAGGATAGTAGTGGTGACAATTGAGATATAAGGAGCAAGTACCTCCCAATTTTTGAAAAAATACCTTTTTGTGGCATTTATAATTTTAAAAAATACAAAGTTCAATATTCGAAGCTAGCTTCAGCAGGAGCTTAGGATAGTAGAGGTGACAAGTGAGATATACGCAGCAAGTGCCCCCTATTTTTGAAAAAATACTTTTTTGTTGCATTTATAAATGTAAAAAATACACAGTTCAATAATAGAAACTAGCTACAGCAGGAACGTAGGATAGCAGAAGTTACAAGTGAGAAATTTTAAGAAATTGTCCCCTATACGTAAATAAATTCCTGTTTGTTGGAATTTTACTTTTAATAATTTCCAAATTATAAGATGGATCAAGCTGTAGATTCGGTGAGAAGGGGGGACACGTGATATAGGAGGATAAAGTGTCCCCTATTATTGAAAAAATACCAGTTGTTGTCTTATTTACTTTTAAAAAAATTCAAATTTAAATATACTAAGCTCTCGTCAACTGTACATAAGTTTATTAGTGGGGACTATAGAGATATCAGGAGCAATTTCCACCTATTTTTGAAAATATACTCGTTTTTTTGACTTTATAATTTAAAAAAATAACAA